>NW_026867658.1:95050-137478 GCF_020745735.1 Hemiscyllium ocellatum
CGGGGCGAGAGAGAGAGTGGGGGCGAGAGAGAGAGGGGGTGCAAGAGAGAGCAGGCGAGCGAGAGAGAGAGGGGCGAGAGAGAGAGGTGGCGAAAGTGAGAGAGAGGGGACGAGAGAGAGCGAGGGGACGAGAGAGAGAGAGAGAGGGGGGGCGAGAGAGAGGGGAGTGCGAGAGAGAGAGAGATAGGGAGGCGAGAGTGAGAGAGAGATTGTGAGAAAGGGGCGAGAGACAGATTGAGAGAAAGTGCTCCCTCAGTACCTCAGAAATGCTCCCACAAAACATCAGAAAGTGTTCCCTAAGTTCCTCAGAAAGTGCTCCCTCAATTTCCCAGATAGTTCTCCCTCAGTACCTCAGAAAATGCTCCCTCAGTACCTCAGAAAGTGCTCCCTCAATACCTCAGGCAGTGCTCCCTCAGCACCTCATTAAGTGCTCCCTCAATTCCTCAGAAAGTTCTCCCTCAGTCATCTGAAAGACCTCCCACAGTACCTCAGAAATTGCTCCCTCAGTACATCAGATATTTCACCCTCAATACCTCAGATAGTTCTCCCTCAATACCTCAGAAAGTTCTCCCTCAATACCTCAGATAATGCTCCCTCAGTTAGTGCTCCCTCAATACCTCAGAAAGTGCTCCCTCAGTACCTCAGAAAATGTTCCCACAATACCAGAGAAAGTGTTCCCTCAATAACTCAGAAAGTTCTCCCTCAGTACATCTGAAAGACCTCCCACAGTACATCGGAAATTGCTCCCTCAGTACCTCAGATAGTTCACCCTCAATACCTCAGATATTGCTCCCTCTATTCCTCTGAAAGTGCTCCCTGAATACCTCAGAACGTGCTCCCCCAGTACTTCAGAAAGCGCTCCCACAATACGTTAGACAGTGATCCCTCAGCACCTCATAAAGTGCTTCCTCAGTACCTCAGATAGTGCTCCCTCAATACCTCAGAAAGTGCTCCCTCAACACCTCAGAAAGTGCATCCCAAGTACCTCAGAAAGTGCTCCCTCTGTACCTCAGAAAATGTTCGCACAATACCTCAGAAAGTGCTCCCTCAGTACCTCAGACAGTGCTCCCGCAATACCTCAGTAATAGTGCATCCTCAGTACATCAGAAAGTGCTCCTTCAATACCGTAGAAAGTTCTCCCTCAGTACCTCAGAAAGTGCTCCTTCAGTACATCAGATAGTCCTCACTCAGTACCTCAAATACTTCTCCCTCAGTACCTCAGAAAGGGCTCCCTCAGCACATCAGATAGTTTTCCTGAGGACCTGAGATAGTTCTCGCTCAGGACCTCAGAAAGCGCTCTCTCACTACCTCACAAAGTGCTTCCTCACTACCTCAGAAAGTGCTCCATCAATACCTCAGACAGTGCTCACTCAGTACCTCACAAAGTGTTCCCTCCGTACCTCAGAATGTGCTCCCTCCGTACATCTGGAAGACCTCCCACAGTACATCTGAAATACCTCCCACAATACCTCAGAAAGAGCTCCCTCAGTACCTCAGATAGTGCTCCTCAGTACCTCAGAAAGTGCTCCCTCAATATCTCAAGAATGCTGCCTCAGTTCCTCTGAAAGTGCTCCCTCTATACCTCAGATAGTGCTCCCTAAATAAGCTCAGAAAGCGCTCTCTCAGTACCTCAGAAAGTGCCCCATCAACACCTCAGACAAAGCTCACTCAGTACCTCACAAAGTGCTCCCTCCGTACCTCAGAAAGTGCTCCCTCAGTCCATCAGAAAGAGCTCCCACAGTACCTCAGAAAATGCTCCCTGAATACCTGAGAAAGTACTCCCTAAATTCCTCAGAAAGTGCTCCCTCAATGTCTCAGATGGATCTCCCTCAGTACCTCAGATAGTTCTCTCTCAGTACCTCAAAGTGCTCCCTCAGTACCTCAGATAGTTCTCCCTCAGTACCTCAGAAAGTGCTCCCTCAGTACCTCAGAAAGTGCTCCCTCAGTACCTCAGAAAGTGTTCCCTCAATACAGCAGGTAGTGCTCCCTCAATACCTTAGATAGTTCTCCCACAATACCGCAGAAAATGTTCCCTCAATTCCTCAGTTAGTGCTCCCACAATACCACAAAAATGCTGCCTCATTTCCTCAGAAAGTGTTCCCTCTATACCTCAGAAAGTGCTCCCTCAATTCCTCAGATCGTGCTCCCTCAGTACATCATAAAGAGTTCCCACAATACATCAGAAAATGCTCCCTCAATACCTCAGATAGTTCTCCCTCAATACCTCAGAATATGCTCCTCAATGTCTCAGTTAATGCTCCCTCAATTCCTCAGAAATTACTCCCTCAATACCTCAGACAGTGCTCCCTCAATAACTCAGAAATTACCACCTCAGTTCCTCATAAAGTGCTCTCTCAATACCTCAGAAAGTGCCCCATCAATACCTCAGACAGTGCTCACTCAGTACCTCACAACGTGCTGCCTCCATACCTCAGAAAGTGCTCCCTCAGTACATCAGAAAGAGCTCCCACAGTACCTCAGAAAATGCTTCCTGAATACCTGAGAAAGTGCTCCCTCAATACCTCAGAAAATGCTCCCTCAATACCTCAGATAATGCTCCATCAATACCTCAGAAAGTGCTCCATCAATACCTCAGAAAGTGCTCCATCAATACCTCAGAAAGTGTTCCCTCAGTACCTCAGATACTGCTCCCTCAGTACATCAGAAAGTGCTCCCTCAATCCTCAGAAAGTGCTCCCTCAATAACTCAGAAATTGCCACCTCAGTACCTCAGAAAGTGCTCCCTCAATACCTCAGAAAGTGCTCTCTCAATATTTCTGATAGTTCTCCCTCTATACCTCAGATAATGCTCCTCCATTCCTCAGATAGTGCTCCCTCAGTACATCAGAAAGAGCTCCCACAATACATCACATAGTTCTTCCTCAATACCTCAGAAAGTGATTCCTCAATACCCTCAGAAAGTGCTTCCTCAGTACCTCAGATAGTGTTCCCTCAGTACCTCAGACAGTGCTCCCTGAATACCTCAGAAAGTGTTCTCCCAGTACCTCAGGTCGTGCTCGTGCAATACCTCAGATAGTGCTCCCACAATACCTCAAAAAGGCTGCCGCATTTCCTCAAAGTGCTCCCTCAATACCACAGAAAGTGCTCCCGCAATACCTCACAAAGTGCTCCCTCCATACCTCACAAAGTGCTCCCTCCATACCTCACAAAGTGCTCCCTCAGTCCATCAGAAAGAGCTTCCACAGTACCTCAGAAAATGCTCCCTGAATACCTCAGAAAGTGCTCCCTAAATACCTCAGAAAGTGCTCCCTAAATACCTCAGATACTACTCCCTCAATACCTCAGAAGGTGCTCCCTTAATACCTCAAAAAGTGTTCCCTCAGTACCTCAGAAAATGGTCCCTCAATACCTCAGAAAATGGTCCCTCAATTCCTCAGTACGTCTGAAATTGCTCCCTCAGTACCTCAGAAAGTGGTCTCTCAGCACCTCAGTCAGTGTTCCCTCAATACCTCAGATGGCTCTCCCTCATTACCTCAGCTATTTCTCCCTCAATACCTCAGAATATGCTCCCTCAATACATCTGAAAGTGCTCTCTCAATACCTCAGAAAGTGATCCCTCAATACCTCAGAAAGTTCTTCCTCAGTACCTCAAAAAGTGCTCCCTCAATATTTCCGATAGTCCTCCCACTATACCTCAGATAATGCTCCCTCAATTCCTCAGATCGTGCTCCCTCAGTATAGCAGAAAGAGCTCCCACAATACATCATGAAATGCTCCCTCAATATCTCAGATAATGCTCCCTGAATTCCTCAGATAGTACTCCCACAATACTTCAGAAAATGCTCCCTCAGTACCTCAGATCGTGCTCCCTCAGTATCTCAGAAAGTGCTCCTTGAATACCTCAGAAAGTGCTTCCTCAGCACCTCAAAGTGCTTCCTGAGTACCTCAGAGAGTGCTGCCTCAGTACATCAGAAAGTGCTCCCTTAATACCTCAGAAAATGCCAATCAATACCTCAGAAAGTGCTCCCTCAGTACCTCAGATGGTTCTCCCTCAATACCTCAAATAGATTTCCCTCAGTACCTCAGAAAGTGCTCCCTCAATTCCTCATATAGTTCTCCCTCAGTACCTCAGAAAGTGCTCCCTGAATACCTCAGAAACTGCCACCTCAATACCTCAGACAGTGCTCCCTCAATACCTCAGAGTGCTCCCTCAATACCTCAGAAAATGCTCCTTGAATACCTCAGAATGTGCCACCTCAATACCTCAGAAAGTGCTTCATCAGCCTCTCATAAAGTGCTGCCTCAGTACATCAGAAAATGCTCCCTCAGTACCTCAGATGGTTCTCCCTCAATACGTCAAATTGATTTCCCTCAGTACCTCAGAAAGTGCTCCCTCAGTACCTCAGAAAGTGCTCCCTCAGTACCTCAGAAAGTGCTCCCTCCATACCTCACAAAGTGCTCCCTCCATACCTCAGAAAGTGCTCCCCCCATACCTCAGAAAGTGCTCCCTCCATACCTCAGAAAGTGCTCCCTCAGTACCTCAGAAAATGCATCTGAATACCTCAGAAAGTGCTCCTAAATACCTCAGAAAGTGCTCCCTCAACACCTCAGATACTACTCCCTCAATACCTCAGAAGGTGCTCCCTTAATACCTCAAAAAGTGTTCCCTCAGTACCTCAGAAAATGGTCCCTCAATACCTCTGAAACTGCTACCTCAATTCCTCAGAACGTCTGAAATTGCTCCCTCAGTACCTCAGAAAGTGCTCTCTCAGCACCTCAGACAGTGCTCCCTCAATACCTCAGATGGCTCTCCCTCAGTACTTCGGGTAGATCTCCCTCAACACCTCAAATAGTTCTCCCTCAGTATCTCCCAAAGTCCTCCCTTAGTACCTCAGATAGTTCTCGCTCAGTACCTCAGACAGTGCTCCCTCAGTACCTCAGAAAGTCCTTCCTCAATATCTCAGAAAGTGTTCGCTCAGTACCTCAGAAAGTGTTCCCTCAATACATCAGGTAGTGCTCCCTCAATACCTCAGATAGAACTCCTCAATACCTCAAAAAGTGCTCCCTCAATACCACAAAAGATGCTCCCTCAATACCTCAAAAGGTGCTCCCTCAATACCTCAAAAGGTGCTCCCTCAATACCTCAAAAAGTGCTCCCTCAATACCTCAAAAGGTGCTCCCTCAATACCTCAAAAGGTGCTCCCTCAATACCTCAAAAAGTGCTCCATCTATACCTCAATAATGCTGCCTCAGTTCCTCAGAAAGTGCTCCCTCTATACCTCAGACAGTGCTCCCTCAATAACCTCAGACAGTGCTCACTCAGTACTTCATAAATTGCTCCCTCCGTACCTCAGAAAGAGCTCCCACAGTACCTCAGAAAATGCTCCCTGAATACTTGAGAAATTAAGTATCATCAGATAGTGCTCCCACAACACCTCAGATACTGCTCCCTCAACTCCTCACAAGGTTCTCCCTCAATACCTCAGAAGGTGCTCCCTCAATACCTCAAATATGCTGCCTCATTTCCTCAGAAAGTGCTCCTCTATACCTCAGAAAGTGTTCCCTCAGTACCTCAGAAAGTGCTCCCGCAATAACCTCAGAAAGCGCTCTCTCAGTACCTCACAAAGTGCTCCCTCCGTACCTCAGATAGTGCTCCCTCCGTACATCAGAAAGAGCTCCCACCGTACCTCAGAAAATACTCCCTGAATACCTGAGAAAGTGCTCCCTCAGTTCCTCACAAAGTGCTCCCTCAATGCCTCAGATAGCTCCCCCTCAATACCTCAGAAAGTGCTCACTCAATATCTCAGATATTTCTCCCTCAATACCTCAGATAGTGCTTCCTCAGTACCTCAGAAAGTGCTCACTCAATATCTCAGATAGTTCTCCCTCAATACCTCAGAAAGTGCTAACTCAATATCTCAGATAGTTCTCCCTCAGTACCTCAGATACTGCTCCCTCAGTACATCAGAAAGAGCTCCCACAATACATCAGAAATTGCTCCCTCAGTACCTCAGATAGTTCTCCCTCAATAGCTCAGAAAGTGTTCCCTCAATAACTCAGAAAATGCTGCCTCAATACCTCAGATACTGCTCCCTCAATACCTCAAGAATGCTCCCTTAGTTCCTCACAAAGTGCTACCTCAATTCCTCAGTACATCTGAAATTGCTCCCTCAGTACATCAGAAAGTGACCCCTCAGTATCTCAAAAAGTGCTATTTTAATATCTCAGACAGTGCGACCTCAATACCTCATAAGGTGCTCCCTCAGTACCTCAGAAAGTGCTCCCTCATTATCTCAGAAAGTGCTCTCTCAGCACCTCAGACAGTACTCCCTCAATACCTCAGATGGCTCCCCCTCAGTACCTCACGTAATTCTCCCTCAACACCTCAAATATTTCTCCCTCAGTACCTCACAGAGTGATCCCTTAGTACCTCAGATAGTTCTCCCTCAATACCTCAGAAAGTGATCCCTCAATACCTCAGATATTTCTCCCTCATTACCTCAGATATTTCTCCCTCAATACCTCAGATATTTCTCCCTCAATACCTCAGAATATGCTCCCTCAATACATCTGAAAGTGCTCTCTCAATACCTCAGAAAGTGATCCCTCAATACCTCAGAAAGTTCTTCCTCAGTACCTCAAAAAGTGCTCCCTCAATATTTCCGATAGTCCTCCCACTATACCTCAGATAATGCTCCCTCAATTCCTCAGATCGTGCTCCCTCAGTATAGCAGAAAGAGCTCCCACAATGCATCATGAAATGCTCCCTCAATATCTCAGATAATGCTCCCTGAATTCCTCAGATAGTACTCCCACAATACATCAGAAAGTGCTCCCTCAGTACCTCAGATCGTGCTCCCTCAGGACCTCAGAAAGTGCTCCTTGAATACCTCAGAAAGTCCCCCCTCAATACCTCAGAAAGTGCTTCCTCAGCACCTCAAAGTGCTTCCTGAGTACCTCAGAGAGTGCTGCCTCAGTACATCAGAAAGTGCTCCCTTAATACCTCAGAAAATGCCAATCAATACCTCAGAAAGTGCTCCCTCAGTACCTCAGATGGCTCTCCCTCAATACCTCAAATAGATTTCCCTCAGTACCTCAGAAAGTGCTCCCTCAATTCCTCAGATAGTTCTCCCTCAGTACCTCAGAAAGTGCTCCCTGAATACCTCAGAAAGTGCCACCTCAATACCTCAGACAGTGCTCCCTCAATACCTCAGAGTGCTCCCTCAATACCTCAGAAAATGTTCCTTGAATACCTCAGAATGTGCCACCTCAATACCTCAGAAAGTGCTTCCTCAGCCTCTCATAAAGTGCTTCCTGAGTACCTCAGAGAGTGCTGCCTCAGTACATCAGAAAATGCTCCCTCAGCACCTCAGATGTTTCTCCCTCAATACGTCAAATAGATTTCCCTCAGTACCTCAGAAAGTGCTCCCTCAATTCCTCAGATAGTTCTCCCTGAATACCTCAGAAAGTGCCACCTCAATACCTCAGACAGTGCGCCTTCAATACCTCAGAAAATGCTCTCTCAATATCTCAGATAGTTCAAATACATTACCACAGATAGTTCTCCCTCAATACCTCAGAATGTGCTCCCTCAATACCTCAGAAAGTGATCCCTCAATACCTCAGAAAGTTCTTCCTCAGTATCTCAGAAAGTGCTCCCTCAATACATCAGAAATTGCTCCCTCAATATTTCAAATAGTTCTCCCACTATACATCAGATAATGCTACCTCAATTCCTCAGGTAGTTCTCCCTCAATACCTCAGAAAGTGATTCCTCAGTACCTCAGATAGTGCTCACTCAGTACCTCAGATAGTGCTCACTCAGTACCTCAGATAGTGCTCACTCAATATTTCAGAAAGTTCTCCCACTATGCCTCAGATCGTGCTTTCTCAGTACCTCAGAAAGTATTCCCTCAATACCTCAGATATTGCTCCGTCAATACCTCAGATAGTGATCCCTCAATACCTCAGAAAAAGTTCCCTCAGTTCCTCAGAAAGTGCTCCCTCAATAACCTCAGAAAGCCCTCTCTCAGTACCTCAGAAAATGCTTCCTCACTACCTCACAAAGTGCTCCCTCCGTACCTCAGAAAGTGCTCCCTCAGTACCTCAGAAAATGCTCCCTGAATACCTGAGAAAGTGCTCCCTCAGTTCCTCACAAAGTGCTCCCTCAATGCCTCAGATGGATCTCCCTCAGTACCTCAGATAGTTCTCGCTCAATACCTCAAATAGTTCTCCCTCAGTACCTCAAAGTGGTCCCTCAATACCTCAGATTGTTCTCCCTCAGTACCTCAGAAAGTGGTCCCTCATTACCACAGAAAGTGCCCCCTCAATACCTCAGAAAGTGTTCCCGCGGAACCTCAGAAAGTGGTCCCTCAATACCTCAGATGGCTCTCCCTCAGTACCTCAGGTAGTTCACCCTCAATACCTCAAAACTTCTCCCTCAGTACCTCACAAAGTCCTCCCTTAGTACCTCAGACAGTGCTCCCTCAGCATCTCATAATGTGCTCCCTCAGTACCTCAGAAAGTGCCCCTCAATACACCAGACAGTGCTCCCTCAGTACCTCAGATGGTTCCCCCTCAATACCTCAAAGAGTGCTCCCTCAATTCCTCAGATAGTTCTCCCTCAGGACCTCAGACAGTGCTCCCTCAATTCATCAGAAAGTGCTCCCTCAGTGCATCAGAAAGACTTCCCACAATACATCAGATAGTTCCCCTCAATACCTCAGATAGATCTCCCTCAGTACATCAGAAAGAGCTACCACAATACATCAGAAAGTGCTTCCTCAGTACCTCAGATAGTGCTTCCTCAATATTCCATAACATTCTCCCACTATACCTCAGATAATGCTCCCTCAGTACCTCAGAAAGAGCTACCACAATACATCAGAAAGTGCTTCCTCAGTAACTCAGATAGTGCTTCCTCAATATTCCATAACATTCTCCCACTATACCTCAGATACTGCTCCCTCAGTACATCAGAAAATGCTCCCTCAATATCACAGATAATGCTCCCTCAATTCCTCAGAAAGTTCTCCCTCAATACCTCATAGTGCTCCCTCAATACCTCATAGTGCTCCCTCAATACCTCAGAAAGTGCAACCTCTGTCAGATAGATCTCCGTCAGTACCTCAGATAGAGCTGCCTCAGCACCTCAGATAGTGCTCTCTCAGTACCTCTGAATGTGTTCCCTCAGTACCTCAGAAAATGTTCCCTCAATACCTCAGATAGTGCTCCCTCAGTACATCAGAAAGTGCTCCCTCAGTACATCAGAAAGTGCTCCCCCAATAACCTCAGAAAGCGCTCTCTCACTACCTCAGAAAGTGCTCCCTGTATACCTCAGATACTGCTCCCTCAATACCTCAAGAATGCTCCCTTAGTTCCTCAGAAAGTGCTCCCTCTATACCTCAGATAGTGCTCCCTCAATAACCTCAGAAAGCGCTCTCTCACTACCTCAGAAAGTGCTTCCTCACTACCTCAGAAATTGACCCATCAATACCTCAGACAGTGCTCACTCAGTACTTCAGAATGTGCTCCCTCAGTACATCAGAAAGAGCTCCCAAAGTACCTCAGAAGATGCTCCCTGAATACCTGAGAAAGTGCTCCCTCAATTCCTCAGAAAGTGCTCCCTCAATACTTCAGATGGTTCTCCCTCAATACCTCAAATAATTCTCCCTCAGTACCTCAGAAAGTGCTCTCCCAATACCTCAGAAATTGATCCCTCAGTACCTCAGTAAGTGTTCCCTCAATACGTCAGAAAGTGTTCCCTCAATACCTCAGAAAGTGCTATCTCAATTCCTCAGTACATCTGAAATTGGTCCCTCAGTACATCAGAACGTGACCCCTCAGTTCCTCAAAAAGTGCTCTCTTAATACCTCAGACAGTGCGACCTCAATGCCTCATAACGTGCTCCCTCAGTACATCAGAAAGAGTTCCCACAGTACCTGAGAAAGACCTCCCACAGTACCTGAGAAAGAGCTCCCACAGTACCTGAGAAAGAGCTCCCACAGTACCTGAGAAAGAGCTCCCTCCATACCTCAGAAAGTGCTCCCTCCGTACCTCAGAAAGAGCTCCCACAGTACCTCAGAAAATGCTCCCTGAATACCTGAGAAAGTGCTCCCTCAATTCCTCAAAGTGCTCCCTCAGTACTTCAGATGTTTCTCCCTCAGTACGTCAGATAGTTCTCCCTCAGTACCTCAGAAAGTGCTCCCACAATACCTCAGAAAGTGCTCCCACAATACCTCAGAAATTGCCCCATCAGCACCTCAGAAAGTGCTCCCTCAATTCCTCAGATAGTTCTGCCTCAGTACCTCAGACAGTGCTCCGTCTGCACCTCAGAAAGTGCTCCGAGTACATCAGAAAGTGCTCCCACAATACTTCAGAAAATGCACCCTCAATATCTCAGATAGTTCTCCCTCAGTATTTCAGAATGTGCTCCCTCAGTACATCAGAAAGTGCTCCCGCAATACCTCAGAAATTGCTCCCTCAATATTTCAGATAGTTCTCCCACTATACCTCAGATGATGCTCCCTCAATTTCTCAGATAGTGCTCCCTCAGTACATCAGAAAGAGTTCCCACAATACATCAGTAAGTGCTACCCTACATACCTCAGATATTTCTCACTCAATACCTCAGAAATTGCTCCCTCAATACCTCAGATAATGCTCCCTCAATATCTCAGATAATGCTCCATCCATTCCTCAGATAGTGCTTCCTCAACACCTCAGATAGTGCTCCATCAGTACCTCAGAACGTGCTCCCTGAATACCTCAGAAGATGCCCTCTCAATACGTCAGAAAATGCTGCCTCAGTTGCTCAGAAAGTGCTCCCTCAATTCCTCAGATAGCGCTCCCTCAATACCTCAGAAAGAGCTCCCTCAATACCTCAGAAAGTGATCCCTCAATACCTCAGAATGTGCTCCCTCAGTACCACGGATCGTACTCCCTCAATACCTCAGATAGTTCTACCTCAATACCTCAAATACTTCTCCCTCATTACCTCAGAAAGTGCCCCTCAATACCTCAGACACTGCTCCCTCAGTACCTTAGAAAGTGCCCCCTCAGTACATCAGAAAGTACTCCCACAGTACCTCAGATAGTGCTCCCTCAATACCTCAGATAGTGCTCCATCAGTACCTCTGAAAGTGCTCCTTCAATACCTCAGAACGTGCTCCCTGAATACCTCAGAAGATGCTCTCTCAATACCTCAGAAAATGCTGCCTCAGTTCCTCAGAAAGTGCTCCCTCAATACCTCAGAAAGTGATCCCTCAGTACAACAGAAGGTGATCCCTCAGTACAACAGAAGGTGATCCCTCAGTACAACAGAAAGTGTTCCCACAATAACTCAGAGTTCACCCTCAATATCTCAGAATGTGCTCCCTCAGTACCACAGATCGTACTCCCTCAATACCTGAGAAATTGCCCCATCAGCACCTCAGAAAGTGCTCCCTCAATTCCTCAGATAGTTCTCCCTCTGTACCTTAGATAGTTCTGCCTCAGTACCTCAGACAGTGCTCCGACAGCACCTCAGAAAGTGCTCCCTCAGTGCATCAGAAAGAGCTCCCACAATACTTCAGAAAGTGCTCCCTCAATACCTCAGAAAATGCACCCTCAATATCTCAGATAGTTCACCCTCAATACCTCAGAAAGTGCTCACTCAATACCTCAGAAAGTGATCCCTCAATATTTCAGATATTTCTCCCACTATACCTCAGATAGTGCTCCCTCAATACCTCAGATAGTGCTCCCTCAGTACATCAGAAAGAGCTCCCACAATACATCAAATAGTGCTCCCTCAATACCTCAGATTGTTCTCCCTCAGTACCTCAGAAAGAGCACCCTCAATACCACAGAAGATGCTCCCTCCATTCCTCAGATAGTGCTCTCTCAATACCTCAGATAGTGCTCCCTCAACACCTCAGATAGTGCTCCCTCAACACCTCAGAAAGCGATCCCTCAACACCTCAGAAAGCGATCCCTCAACACCTCAGAAAGTGTTCCCACAATAACTCAGATAGTTCACCCTCAATACCTCAGAAATTGCTCCCTCAATATTTCAGATAGTTCTCCCACTATACCTCAGATGATGCTCCCTCAATTCCGCAGATAGTGCTACCTCAGTACATCAGAAAGAGCACCCACAATACATCAGAAAGTGCTCCCTCAACACCTCAGATAGTGCTCCATCAGTACCACAGATAGTGCTCCCTCAATACCTCAGAAAGTGCTCCCTCAATACCTCAGAAAGTGCTCCCTCAGTACCTCAGTAAGTGCCCCCTCAGTACCTCAGTAAGTGCCCCCTCAGTACCTTAAAATGCGCTCTCTTAATACCTCAGATTGTCCTACCTCAATACCTCATAAAGTGCTCTCTCGGTACTTCAGATAGTGCTCCCTCAATATCTCAAAAAGTGCTCACACAGTACCTCAGAAAGTGTTCCCTCAGTACCCCAGAAACTGCCTTCTCATTACTTCAGATGGCTCTCGCACAGTACCTCAGGTAGATCTCCCTCAATACCTCGAATAGTTCTCCCTCAGTACCTCACAAAGTGCTCCCTTAGTACCTCAGATAGATTTCCCTCAATACCGCAAATACTTCTCCATCAGTACCTCAGATAGTGCTCCCTCAATTCCTCAGATAGTTCTCCATCAGTAACTCAGATAGTTCTCCCTCAGTACCTCAGAAAGTGCTCCCCAGTACCTCAGAAAGTGCTCCCTCAGTACATCAGATAGTTCTCCCTCTATACCTCAAATACTTCTCCCTCAGTACTTCAGAAAGTGCTCTCACAATTCCTCAGATAGTTCTCCCTCAGTACCTCAGATATTTCTCCATCAGTATCTCAGAAAGTGCTCCCCGAATACCTCAGGTAATGCTCCCTCAATACCTCAGAAAGTGCTCCATCAATACCTCAGAAAGTGCTCCTTCAATATCTCAGATAGTTCACCCTCAATATCTCAGGAAGTGCTCCCTCAATACCTCAGAAAGTGCTCCTCAATACCTCAGAATGTGCTCCCTCAATACCCCAGAATGTGCTCCCTCAATACCCCAGAATGTGCTCCCTCAGTTCCACAGAAAGTGCTCCCTCAGTTCCACAGAAACTGCCTCCTCAATACCTCAGATGGCTCTTGCTCAGTACCTCAGATTGTTCTCCCTCAATGCCTCAAATACTTCTCCATCACTACCTCAGAAAGTGCTTCTTCAATTCCTCCGTACATCTGAAATTGCTTCCTCAGTACCTCAAAGTGCTCTCTCGGAACAACAGATAGTGCTCCCTCACTACCTCAGACAGAGCTCCCTCAGTACCTCAGAAAGTGCTCACTCAGTACCTCCGAAAGTGCTCCCTCAATACCTCAGAAAATGCTCCCTCAATACCTCAGATAGTTCTCCATCAATACTTCAAATAGTTCTCCCTCAGGACCTCAGAAAGTGCCCCCTCAATAGCTCAGACAGTGCTCCCTCAGTACCTCAGAAAGTGCTCCCTCAGTACCTCAGAAAGTGCTCTCTCATAACCTCAGACAGTGCTCCCCCAATAACCTCAGAAACTGCACCCACAATACCTCAGATAGTGTTCCCTCAATACCTCAGACAGTGCTCCCTCAGTTACTCAGAAAATGCCCCCTCAATACCTCAGACACTGCTCCCTCAGTTACTCAGGAAATGCCCCCTCAATACCTCAGACACTGCTCCCTTAGTCCCACAAAAAGTGAACCCTCCTTCCTCAGAAAGTGATCCCTCAGTACATCAGAAAATGCTCACTGAATACCAGAGAAAGTGCTCCCTCAGTACATCAAAATGTGCTCCCACAATACCTTAGCAAGTGCTCGCTCAATACCTCAGATGGTTCTCCCTCAGTACCTCAGATGGTTCTCCATCAATACCTCAAATAGTTCTCCCTCAGTACCTCAGAAAGTGCTCTCTCAATACCTCAGAAAGTGCTCCCTCAGTACCCCAGAAATTGCTCCCTCAGTACCCCAGAAAGTGCTCCCTCAGTACCCCAGAAAGTGCTCCCTCAGTACCCCAGAAAGTGCTCCCTCAATACCACAGATAATGCTCCCTCAATTCCCCAGATAGTTCTCCCTCTGTACCTCAGGAAGTGCTCCCTCAATATCTCAGAAAGTGATTCCTCAATTCCTCAGTACCTCAGAAAGTGCCCCCTCAGTATCTCAAAAAGTGCTCTCTTAATACCACAGACAGTGCTACCTCAATACCTCATAAAGTGCTCTCTCAGTACCACAGAAAGTGCTCCCTCTGTACCTCAGAAAGTGCTCCCTCTGTACCTCAGAAAGTGCTCCCTCTGTACCTCAGATCATGCTCCCTCAATACCTCAGATCGTGCTCCCTCAGTACATCAGATAGTGCTCCCTCAGTACATCAGATAGTGCTCCCTCAGTACATCAGATCGTTCTCCCTTAATACCTCAGATAGTTCTTCGTCAATACCTCTTACAGTGCTCCCTCAATACGTCTGAAAGTGCTCCCTCAATACCTCAGAAAGTGCTGCCTTAGTACCTCCGATAGTGCTCCATCAATATCTCAGAAAGTGCTCCCACAGTATCTCAGACAGTGCTCCCTCAATGCCTCAGAAAGTGCTCCCTCAGTACCTCAGAAAGTGCTCCCTCAGTACATCAGAAAGTGCTCCCACTGTACATCAGAAAGTGCTCCCACAGTACATCAGAAAGTGCTCCCACAGTACATCAGATAGTGCTCCCACAGTACATCAGATAGTGCTCCCATAGTACATCAGATAGTGCTCCCACAGTACATCAGATAGTGCTCCCACAGTACCTCAGATCGTTCTCCCTTAATACCTCAGATAGTTCTCTGTCAATACCTCTTAGTGATCCCTCAATATCTCAGAAAGTGCTCCCTCAGTCCCTCTGAAAGTGCTACCTTAGTACCTCAGATATTGCTCCCTCAATATCTCAGAAAGTGCTCCGTTAGTGCCTCACAATGTGCTCCATCAATACCTCAGATGGTTCTCCCTCAGTACCGCAGATGGTTTTCCCTCAATACCTCAAATAGTTCTCCCTCAGTACCTCAGATAGTTCTCCCTCAATACCTCAGAAAGTTCTTCTTCAATATCTCAGGTAGTTCCCCCTCAATACCTCAGACAGTGCTCCCCCAATAACCTCAGAAAGCGCACTCTCAGTACCTCAGAAAATGCTTCCTCACTACCTCAGAAAGTGCTCCCGCAATACCTCAGACAGTGGTCCCTCAGTTCCTCAGAAAGTGCTCCCTCAATACCTCAGATAGTGTTCCCTCAATACCTCACAGTTCTCCCTCAGTTACTCAGATAGTAGTCCCTCAATACCTCAGAATGTGCCCCAACAACACCTCAGACACTGCTCCATCAGTACCTCAAAAAGTGCTCCCTCCGTACCTCAGAATATGCTCCCTGAATACCAGAGAAAGTGCTCCCTCAGTACCTCAGACACTGCTCTCTCAGTACCTCAGAAATGCTCCCTCAAAACCTCAGAAAGTGCTTTCTCAACACCTCAGATGGTTCTCCCTCAGTACCTCAGATAGTTCTCCATCAATAACTCAAATAGTTCTCCCTCAGTACCTCAGAAAGTGCTCCCTCAATCCCTCAGAAAGTGCCTCCTCAATACCTCAGATGCCTCTCCCTCAGTACCTCAGGTAGTTCTCCCTCAATACCTCAAATAGTTCACCCTCAGTACCTCACAAAGTGATCCCTCAGTACCACACAAAGTGATCCCTCAGTACCTCAGATAGTTCTCCTTCAGTACCTCAGATAGTGCTCCCTGAATACCTCAGAATGTGCCACCTCAATAACTCAGACATTGCTCCCTCAGCACCTCATAAAGTGTTCTCTCAGTACATCAGATAGTTCTTCCTCAATACCTCAGAAAGTGCTCCCTCAATACCTCAGAGATTGCTCCTTCAATATCTCAGATAGTTCACCCTCAATACCTCAGAAAGTGCTAACTCAATACCTCAGATAGTGCTCCCTCAGTACTTCAGATAGTGCTCCCTCAATTCCTCAAAATGATGCCTCAGTACCTCAGAAAGTGCTCCCTCATAACCTCAGACAGTGCTCTCTCAATACCTCAGACATTTCTCCCTCAGTTACTCAGAAAGTGCTCCCTCAATACCTCAGAATGTGCTCCCTCAGTACCTCAGAAAGTGCAACTCAATACCTCAGAAATGGCCTATCAATACCTCAGACACTGCTTCCTCAGTACCTCAAAATGTGCTCCCTCCGTAACTCAGAAAGTGCTCCCTCAGTACATCAGAAAGAGCTACCACAGTACCTCAGATAATGCTCCCTGAATGCCAGAGAAAGTGCTCCCTCAGTACCTCAGATAGTTCTCCCTCAGTAAATCAGAAAGTGCTCCCTCAATACCTCAGAAAATGCTCCTTCAATATCTCAGAAAGTTCACCCGCAATATCTCAGAAAGTGCTAACTCAATACCTCAGATAATGCTCCCTCAGTACCTCAGATAGTGCTCCCTCAGTACCTCAGATAGTGCTCCCTCAGTACCACAGATAGTGCTCCCTCAGTACCTCAAAAATGCTGCTCAGTTCCTCAGAAAGCGCTCTCTCAGTACCTTACAAAGTGCTTCCTCGCTACCTCAGAAAGTGCCCACTCAATACTTCAGAAAGTGCCCCATCAATACTTTAGACACTGCTCCCTCAGTACCTCACAAATGCTCCCTCCATACCTCAGAAAGTGTTCCCTCAGTACATCAGAAATAGCTCCCACAGTACCTCAGATAATGCTCCCTGAATACCAGAGAAAGTGCTCCCTCAGTACCACAAAAAGTGCTCCCACAATACCTCAGATAGTGATCCCGCAGTACTTCAGAAAGTGCTCCCTCAATACCACAGAAAGTGTCCCCTCAGTACCGCATAAAATTCTCCCCCAATACCTCAGATGGTTCTCCCTCAGTACCTCAGATAGTTCTCCATCAATACCTCAAATAGTTCTCCCTCAGTACCTCAGAAAGTGCTCCCTCAATACCTCAGGTAGTTCTCCCACAGTACCTCAGAAAGTGCCCCCTCAATACCGCAGATAGTGCTCCCTCAGTACCCAGAAAGTGCTCCCTCAGTACCCCAGATAATGCTCCCTCAATTCCCCAGATAGTTCTCCCTCAGTATCTCAGAAAGTGCTCCCTCAATACCTCAGAAAGTGCTCCCTCAATTCCTCAGATAGTGCTCCCTCATTATCTCAGAAAGTGCTCTTTCAATATCTAAGAAAGTGCACCCTCAATATCTCAGAAAGTGTTCCCACAGTACCTCAGAAAGTGCTCCCTCAGTACCCCAGAAACTGCCTCCTCAATACCTCAGATGCCTCTCCCTCAGTACCTCAGGTAGTTCTCCCTCAATACCTCACAAAGTGCTCCCTCAATACCTCAGATTGTTCGTCCACAGCACCTCAGATAGTTCTCCTTCGGTACCTCAGATAATGCTCCCTCATTACCTCAGAAAGTACTCTTTCAATATCTAAGAAAGTGCTTGCGTAATATCTCAGAAAGTGCTCCCTCAATCCCTCAGAAAGTGCTCCCTCAGTACCCCAGAAACTGCCTCTTCAATACCTCAGTTGGCTCTCCCTCAGTACCTCAGGTGGTTCTCCCTCAATACCTCAAATAGTTATCCCTCAGTACCTCAAAGTGCTCCATCCGTACCTCAGAAAGTGCTCCCTCAGTTCATCAGAAAGTGCTCCCTCAGTACCTCAGATAGTGCTCCCTCAATAGTTCTCCCTCAATACCTCCGAAAGTGCTCCCTCAGTCCCTCAGATCGTTCTCCCCAATACCTCAGATAGTTCTCCCTCAATACCTCTTAAAGTGCTCCCTCATTACGTCTGAAAGTGCTCCGTCAATACCTCCGAAAGTGCTCCCTCAGTACCTCAGATAGTTCTCCCTCTGTACCTCAGATAGTGCTCCTTCAATACCTCAGACAGTGCTCCCTCAATACCTCCGAAAATGCTCCCTCAATACTTCAGATAGTTCTCCCCCAGTACCTCAGATAATGCTCCCGCAATTCCTCGGATAGTGCTCCCTCAGTACCACAGAAAATGCTCCCTCAATACCTCTGACAGTGCTCCCTCAATACCTCAGAAAGTGCTCGCTCAATACCTCAGAAAGTCCTACGTCAATTCCTTAGTACATCTGAAATTGCTCCCACAGTACTTCAGAAACTGCTCCCTCAGAGCCTCAAAAAGGGCTCTCTCAATACCTCAGACAGTGCTCCCTCACTACTTCATAAAGTGCTATCTCAGGACCTCACATAGTGATCCCTCAGTACCTCAGAAAGTGCTCCCGCAATCCCTAAGTGGTCACTCAGCACCTCAGAAAGTGCTCCCTCAGTACCCAGAAAGTGCTCCCTCAGTACCCAGAAAGTGCTCCCTCAGTACCCCAGAAATTGCTCCCTCAATATCTCAGATAGTGCTCCCTCAGTACCACAGAAAGTGCTCCCTTACTAATTCAGAATGTGCTCCCTCAATACCTCAGACAGTTCTCCCTTAGTACCTCAGACAATGCTCCCTCAAAACCTCAGAAATTGCTCTCTCAACATCTAAGAAAGTGCTCCCTCAATAGCTCAGAAAGTGCTCCCTCTGTACCTCAGAAAATGCTCCCACAATACCTCAGAAAGTGCTCCCTCAGTGCCTCAGACTGTGTTCCTTCAATACCTCAGAAAATGCTTCCTCAATACCTCAGAAAATGCTCCCTCAATACCTCAGATAGTGCTCCCTCAATACCTCAGATAGTGATCCCTCAATTCCTCAGATAGTGATCCCTCAGTGCCTCAGAAAGTGCTCGCTCAACACCTCAGAAAGTATCCCCTCAGTACCTCAGACAGTGCTCTCTCAGTACGTCAGAAATGCTCCCTCAAAACCTCAGAAAGTGTTCTCTCAGTTCCTCAGACAGTGCTCCCTCTGTACATCATAAAGTGCTCCCTCAGTACATCAGAAAGTGCTCCCACATTACCTCAGATCGTTCTCCCTGAATACCTCAGATAGTTCTCCCTGAATACCTCAGAAAGTGCTCCCTGAATACCTCAAATACTTCTCCCTCAGTACCTCAGAAAATACTCCATCAATACCTCAGATAGTTCACCCTCAGTACCTTAGAAAGTGCTCCCTCAGTACATCAGAAAGTGGCCTTCAATACCTCAGAAAGTGCTCCCTGAATACCTCAGATAGTTCTCCTAAAATACCTCAAATACTTCTCCCTCAGTACCTCAAAAAGTGTTCCCTCAATACCGCAGAGAATGCTCCTCCAATATCTCAGATAGTTCACCCTCAATACCTCAGAAAGTGCTCCCTCAATATCTCAGGTAGTGCTCCCTCAATACCTCAGATAGTGCTCCCTCAATACCTCACATAGTTCTCCCTCAGTAACGCAGATCATGCTCCCTCAATTCCTCAGATCGTTCTCCCTCAATTCCTCAAAAATGCTGTCTCAGTACCTCAGAAAGTGCCTCCTCAATACCTCAGATAGTTCTCCCTCAATACCTCAGATAGTTCTCCCTCAGTACATCAGAAAGTACTAGCACAATACCTCAGATACTGATCACTCAGTACCTCAGAAAGTGCTCGCTCAATACCTCAGATGGTTCTCGCTCAATACCTCAGAAAGTGCTCCCCAGTACCTCAGAAAGTGCTCCCTCAGTACCTCAGAAAGTGCTCCCTCAGTACCTCAGAAACTGCTCCCTCAGAGCCTCAGAAACTGCTCCCTCAGAGCCTCAGAAAGTACTCTCTCAATTCCTCAGACAGTGCTCCCTCAATACTTCATAAAGTGCTCTCTCAGTGCCTCACATAGTGCTGCCTCAGTACCCCAGAGAATGCTCCCTCAATCCCTCAGAAAGTGCTCCATCAGTACCTCAGATAATGCTCCCTCAATACCTCAGAAAGTGCTCTCTCAATATCTAAGTGCTCTCTCAATTTCTAAAAATTGCTCCCTCAATACCTCAGACAGTGCTCCCTCAATACCTCAGACAGTGCTCCCTCAGTACCTCAGAAAGTGCTCCCTCAGTACCTCAGAAAGTGCTACCTCAATTCCTCAGCACATCTGAAATTGCTCCCTCAGTACCTCAGAAAATACCCCCCCAATATCTAAGAAAGCACCACTTTATTGTGTTTAACCCCCAATGCCCCTCAGACAGTAGCTCCACAAAGCATTCACACCCTCAACACTTCAGGGCTCAGCCCCGCTCCCCCCTCAGACTGTGTTCAAACCCCTTCAGACGGTAAGGACCCACATCCACCCCTGTCCAAGATTGGAGCCCATGTTCCCAGAACATGACTTGTCTCTCTGGATTAATTTTAGAATTCCTACAGTGTAGAAGCAAGCCATGCCGTCCATTGGCCCCACACTGACTGTCTGAACAGCATCCCACCCAGACTCACATCCTCTACTCTATCCCTGTAAAGCTGCATTTCCCATGGCATCTTTGGACTGTGGGAGGAAACTGCAGCACCCGGTGTAAACGCGTACAGATACAGAGAGAATGTGTAAACTCCATACAGACAGTCACCGGGAGTTAGAATCAAACCACTGAGGCACCATGCTGCCCTCTCTCCCTGGATGTCATCTCATCTAACCTTTTACTAAATAATCTCCCATGTGAAAACTTCTCATCTGTCTCCTTGGTCATCCCTTCAAAAGCTCTATCAAGTTGGACACATCATTTCCACAAACAAAGCCAAGCTGACCATCCCTAATCAATTCTTGCTTTTCCAAATGTATGTAAGTTGTCTCTCAGAATGCCCTCCAACAGCTGACCCACCACTGCCATCAGGCTCACAGCTCCATAGTACAATGGCTGTACCTTGCAGCCTTACTTCAATAATGGCCCATCATTAACCACCCTCCAGTCTTCAGGCACCTCACCCGTTGTCACTGATCAGTCCATCTGACAAGGCCACCTCCATCCTTCTGTAACCTAAGGCTATCCTCCTCAGTATTTATCACCCAACCAATCTTCATATCATTCATGAGCCCAATGATTAACCATCCACCATTCAAACCTACATCTTTTCTATCAGCCCCATCAGCAAGACCCCAACAGTGAGACATGAACGGAAAGAGATTTCTAATTGGGCCATCACTGTCTCCTTCCTGCCACTCAGCATTCTGCGCCAAATTCCTTGGATCTTGAGTTTATATATTCATCTATCAGTATCCGGTATGGATCCTGATAAAAGCCTCACTGACCTCCAAGCAGGCGACAGGAAAGTATTGCCCTTATTTACACACCTGGTCACCTCCTTAAACAGTGCAATCCCATTGGTCAGACCTGACCTCCCCTGAACAGAACCATTCTGACTGTTCTTCATGTACTCCAGTCTCTTTAAATGCTGATTGATTCTATCTCCCAAAATCCCACCCACGATATTAGCCTGACCGGCCTGGAGCTGCCTGGTATATCCCATGCTCCCACTTGAATAACAGTACCACATGGTCAGTCTGCAGACAACTCTCCTGTGGCCTGAGAGGATTTGAAAATGTTTGCTCGTGTACCTGCTACTTCCTCCATCACCTCATCCGGTAAACTGAGATACATTTCCCCCGTCTTTGGAGATTTATTGGGTTGTAAGAAGGCCAGACCACTCAGAACCATCTCTCACTATATATATGTTTACTCATTTAATTGTATCACAGAGCATCTCCACGATTTATTATCAACCCTGTCCCAGTGAGCACTGACAAAATGCATCCATTCACTACACCCTCTGGGTCCATGCACAGACTCTCACTGTCTTCCACAACCTACTCTTTCTTTCATTATCAATTCATCCTTAATGTCACTGTAAAGTCCTTTCAGGTTTTTATTTCCCCTCTTAGCACTCCTCTCTCCCAGGCATTTGGCCTGCGATACGACTTGGAGGAGTGTGGGATGTCATTCTGGAAGTGGATGAGCATTGGGAAGCTCAGAAATAAGGAACACACGACTGTGCTGAGTGTGGGGCAATGGGATCCATTTGGGATTTGCACACGGAAGCTGAGGAATAAACCTCAGCCCTGCAGCATGAAAATATCCCTTTGAGCTGGCAGGTCAGTCACGTGAAACGAAACCTCCAAACCTGGGAAAAGAGGATGTAACCTCTTCAAGTTCAAAAACCAAATGAAGACGGTCTGTTTGAACACAGTCTCTGGAATCTGGACACGGGAATCATTGCTGAGCAGGGTCTGTAGGACGCAGAAGCAGAAATGTACTGAACAATTCCAGATATTCCTCGTAGACCACAAGATATGGGAGCAGAAACTAGGCCATTCAGCCCATCTGACAGTGTGGCACTCACTCAGTACTGACTCTCTTACAATGCAGGTATCCCCCAGCCTGATGCGCTGACAGTGCAGCACTCCCTCAGTATTGACCCACTGACAGTGCAGCATGCCCTCAGTACTGACCCTCTGACTGTGCTGCACTCCCTCCACACTGATCCTCTGACAATGGTGCAATCCCTCCATATTGACCCTCTGACAGTGCAGCCCTCCCTCAGTAGTGACCCTCTGACAGTGCAGCCCTCCCTCAGTACTGACCCTCTGACAGTCCAGCACTCCCTCAGTACTGACCCTCTGACAATGCAGCACTCCCTCAGTACTGACCCTCTGACAGTGCTGCAATCCCTTAGTACTGACCCTCCGACAGTGCAGCTCTCCCACAGTTCAGACCCTCTGACAGTGCAGCAATTCATCAGTACTGAACCTCTGAGTGTAGCACTCTCTGGACTGATCCTCTTACAGTGCAGCATTCCCTCAATACTGACCCTCTGACAGTGCGGCACTACCACAGTACTGACCGTTTGATAGTGTAGCACTTTCTCTGTTCTGACCCTCCGACAGTGCAGCACTCCCTCAGTACTGATCCTCTGACACTGCAGCACTCCCTCAGTACTGATCCTCTGACACTGCTGCACTCCCTCCACACTGAACCTCTGACAATGCTGCACTCCCTCCATACTGACCCTCTGACAGTGCAGCACTGCCTCAGTACTGATCCTCTGACAATGCTGCACTCCCTCCACACTGATCCTCTGACAATGGTGCACTCCCTCCATACTGACTCTCTGACATTGCAGCACTCCTTCCACACTGACCCTCTGACAATGCTGCACTCCCTCCACACTGACCCTCTGACAGTGCAGCACGCCCTCCACACTGACCCTCTGAAACAACACTCCCTCAGAACTGACACACTGACCGTGTAGCGCTCCCTCAGTAATGAACCTTTGACTGTCCATCACCCTCTCAGTACTGACCCTCTGGCAATGCGGCAATCACTCAGTACTGACTGTCCGACACATAGTGTGGCGCTCCATTAGTACTGACCCCCTCACAGCGCGGTGATCACTCAGTACTAACCACCTCAGAGGGTGGCGCTCCCTCAGTAGTAACCCTCTCACAGTGCGACACTCTGACAGCATGGCCATCCATTAGCACTGACCCTCAGAGAGTGCGCACTTCATCATTACTGACTCTCTCACTGCATAACAATCCCCCGTCCTGACTCTCTGACAATGCTGCACTCCCTCAGTACTGATACACTGATAATGCTGCACTCCCTCCACACTGACCCTCTGACAATGCTGCACTCCCTCCACACTGATCTCTGACAATGCCCCACTCCCTCCACACTGACCCTCTGACAATGTTGCACTCCCGCCACACTGACCCCCTGACAATGCTGCACTCCCCCCACACTGACCCCCTGACAATGCTGCACTCCCTCCATACTTGCCCTCTGACAATGCTGCACTCCCTCCACACTGACCCTCTGACAATGCTGCACTCCCTCCACACTGACCCTCTGACAATGCTGCACTTCCTCTACACTGATCCTCTGATAGTGATGCACTCCCTCAGTACTGACTCTCTGACAGTATGGAAGTGACCCTGTACTGACCCTC
This sequence comes from Hemiscyllium ocellatum, assembly GCF_020745735.1. Taxonomy (NCBI): domain Eukaryota; kingdom Metazoa; phylum Chordata; class Chondrichthyes; order Orectolobiformes; family Hemiscylliidae; genus Hemiscyllium; species Hemiscyllium ocellatum. Next base: position 118,876 of record NW_026867658.1, read on the forward strand.
CGACTGTTTGGCCCAATCTCAGGACAATACCTCAGACAGTGCAGCGGTCCATCAGAATTGACACTCTGACAGTGCAGCTCTCCCCCAGTACTGACCCTCTAACAGCGAAGCTCTCCCTCAGTACTGACCCTTCGACAGTGCAGCTCTCCCACAGTACAGATCATCTGACAGTGCAGCACTGCATCAGTACTGAACCTGAGTGTAGCACTCTCTCTGGACTGACCCTCATACAGTGCAGCATTCCCTCAATACTGACCCTCTGACAGTGCAGCACTCCCTCAGTACTGACCCTCTGACAGTGCAGCACTCCCTCAGTACTGACGCTCTGCCAGTGCAGCACTCCCTCAGTACTGACCCTCTGACAGTGCAGCACTCCCTCAGTACTGACTCTCTGACAGTACAGCACTCCCTCAGTACTGACCCTCTGACACTGCAGCACACCCTCAGTACTGACGCTCTGACAGTGCAGCACTCTCTCAGTACTGACCCTCTGACAATGCTGCAATCCCTCCACACTGACCCTCTGACAATGCTGCACTCCCTCAGTACTGATACACTGACAATGCTGCACTCCTCCACACTGACCCTCTGGCAATGCTGCGCTCCCTCCACACTGACCCTCTGACAATGCTGCACTCCCTCCACACTGACCCTCTGACAATGCTGCACTCCCTCCACACTGACCGTCTGACAATGCTGAACTCCCTCCACACTGACCCTCTGACAATGCTGCACTCCCTCCACACTGATCCTCTGACAATGTTGCACTCCCTCCACACTGACCCCCTGACAATGCTGCGCTCCCTCCACACTGACCCTCTGACAATGCTGCACTCCCTCCACACTGATCCTCTGACAATGTTGCACTCCCTCCACACTGACCCCCTGACAATGCTGCACTCCCTCCACACTGATCCTCTGACAATGTTGCACTCCCTCCACACTGATCCTCTGACAATGCCCCACTCCCTCCACACTGACCCTCTGACAATGCCCCACTCCCGCCACACTGATCCTCTGACAATGTTGCACTCCCGCCACACTGACCCCTGACAATGCTGCGCTCCCTCCACACAGACCCTCTGACAATGGTGCGCTCCCTCCACACAGACCCTCTGACAATGGTGCACTCCCTCCATACTGACTCTCTGACATTGCAGCACTCCCTCAGTACTGACCCTCTGACAGTGCAGCTTTCCCAAGTTCAGACGCTTTGACAGTGCAGCACTCCCTCAGGACTGACCCTCTCACAGTGGTGCACTCCCTCAGTACTGACCCTCTCACAGTGCAGCACTCCCTCAGTACTGACCCTTTGACAGTGCAGCACTCCCTCAGTACTGACCCTCTGACAGTGCACCACTTCCTCAGTACTGACCCTCTGACAGTGCTGCACTCCCTCAGTACTGACCCTCTGACAGTGCTGCACTTCCTCAGTACTGACCCTCTGACAGTGCTGCACTCCCTCAGTACTGACCCTCTGACAGTGCTGCACTCCATCAGTACTTACCCTCTGACAGTGCAGCACTCCCTCAGTACTGACCCTCTGACAGTGCAGCACTCCCTCAGTACTGACTCTCTGACAGTGCAGCACTCCCTCAGTACTGACCCTCTGACAGTGCAGCACTCCCTCAGTACTGACCCTCTGACAATGCTGCACTCCCTCCACACTGACCCTCTGACAATGCTGCACTCCCTCAGTACTGATACACTGACAATGTTGCACTCCTCCACACTGACCCTCTGACAATGCTGCGCTCCCTCCACACTGACCCTCTGACAATGCTGTACTCCCTCCACACTGACCCTCTGACAATGCTGCACTCCCTCCACACTGACCGTCTGACAATGCTGCACTCCCTCCACACTGACCCTCTGACAATGCTGCACTCCCTCCACACTGATCCTCTGACAATGTTGCACTCCCTCCACACTGACCCCCTGACAATGCTGCGCTCCCTCCACACTGACCCTCTGACAGTGCTGCACTCCCTCCACACTGATCCTCTGACAATGTTGCACTCCCTCCACACTGACCCACTGACAATGCTGCACTCCCTCCACACTGATCCTCTGACAATGTTGCACTCCCTCCACACTGACCCTCTGACAATGCTGCACTCCCTCCACACTGATCCTCTGACAATGCCCCACTCCCTCCACACTGACCCTCTGACAATGCCCCACTCCCGCCACACTGATCCTCTGACAATGTTGCACTCCCGCCACACTGACCCCCTGACAATGCTGCGCTCCCTCCACACAGACCCTCTGACAATGGTGCGCTCCCTCCACACAGACCCTCTGACAATGGTGCACTCCCTCCATACTGACTCTCTGACATTGCAGCACTCCCTCAGTACTGACCCTCTGACAGTGCAGCTCTCCCAAGTTCAGACGCTTTGACAGTGCAGTACTCCCTCAGGACTGACCCTCTCACAGTGGTGCACTCCCTCAGTACTGACCCTCTCACAGTGCAGCACTCCCTCAGTACTGACCCTTTGACAGTGCAGCACTCCCTCAGTACTGACCCTCTGACAGTGCACCACTTCCTCAGTACTGACCCTCTGACAGTGCTGCACTCCCTCAGTACTGATCCTCTGACAGTGCTGCACTCCCTCAGTACTGACCCTCTGACAGTGCTGCACTCCATCAGTACTGACCCTCTGACAGTGCAGCACTCCCTCAGTACTGACCCTCTGACAGTGCAGCACTCCCTCAGTACTGACTCTCTGACAGTGCAGCACTCCCTCAGTACTGACCCTCTGACAGTGCAGCACTCCCTCAGTACTGACCCTCTGACAATGCTGCACTCCCTCCACACTGACCCTCTGACAATGCTGCACTCCCTCAGTACTGATACACTGACAATGCTGCGCTCCCTCCACACTGACCCTCTGACAATGCTGCACTCCCTCCACACTGACCGTCTGACAATGCTGCACTCCCTCCACACTGACCCTCTGACAATGCTGCACTCCCTCCACACTGATCCTCTGACAATTCCCCACTCCCTCCACACTGACCCTCTGACAATGCCCCACTCCCGCCACACTGATCCTCTGACAATGTTGCACTCCCGCCACACTGACCCCCTGACAATGCTGCGCTCCCTCCACACAGACCCTCTGACAATGGTGCGCTCCCTCCACACAGACCCTCTGACAATGGTGCACTCCCTCCATCCTGACTCTCTGACATTGCAGCACTCCCTCAGTACTGACCCTCTGACAGTGCAGCTCTCCCAAGTTCAGACGCTTTGACAGTGCAGCACGCCCTGAGGACTGACCCTCTCACAGTGGTGCACTCCCTCAGTACTGACCCTCTGACAGTGCTGCACTCCCTCCACACTGACCCTCTGACAATGCTGCACTCCCTCAGTACTGACCCTCTGACAGTGCACCACTCCCTCAGTACTGACCCTCTGACAGTGCAGCACTGCCTCAGTACTGACCCTCTGAAACAACACTCCCTCAGAACTGACACACTGACCGTGTAGCGCTCCCTCAGTAATGACCCTTTGACTGTCCATCACCCTCTCAGTACTGACCCTCTGGCAATGTGTCAATTACTCAGTACTGACTGTCCGACACAGTGTGGCGTTCCATCAGTACTGACACTCTCACAGCGCGGTGATCCCTCAGTACTAACCACCTCAGAGTGTGGCGCTCCACCAGTAGTAACCCTCTCTCAGTGCGACACTCTGACAGCATGGCCATCCATTAGCACTGACCCTCACAGAGTGCGCACTTCATCATTACTGACTCTCTCACTGCATCCCCCGTCCTGACTCTCTGACAATGCTGCACTCCCTCAGTACTGATACACTGACAATGCTGGACTCCCTCCACACAGACCCTCTGACAATGCTGGACTCCCTCCACACTGACCCTCTGACAATGCTGCACTCCCTCCACACTGGCCCTCTGACAATGCTGCACTCCCTCCACACTGATCCCCTGACAATGCTGCACTCCCTCCACACTGACCCTCTGACAATGCTGCACTCCCTCCACACTGACCCTCTGACAATGCTGCACTCCCTCCACACTGACCCTCTGAAAATGCTGCACTCCCTCCACACTGATCCTCTGATAGTGATGCACTCCCTCAGTACTGACTCTCTGACAGTGTGGAAGTGACCCTGTACTGACCCTCCGACAGTGTGGCCCAATCTCATGAAAATACCTCTGACAGTGCAGCTCTCCCTCAGAACTGACTCTGACAGTGCAGCTCTCCTTCCGTACTGACCCTCTGACAGTGCAGCACTCCCTCAGTACTGAACTTTGGATAGTGCATGCTCCCTCAGTACTGACCCTCTGACAGTACAGCACTCCCTCAGTACTGACCCTCCGACAGTGCAGCACTCCCTCAGTACTGACCCTCCAACAGTGCAGCACTCCCTCAGCACTGACCCTCTTTTTTCTATTTCATGTAGTGTTGTGGAAATTTAGAGTCGTAGGTTTGCAGTTTCTGAGGAAGCATGAGCGAGACACACAGTCCAAGCCCTGTCTGAAACTCTCTGTAATAGACTATTCAGAGGCACAGAGTCACAGAGATACACAGCTTGGAAACAGTCCCTCCTGTCCAACGCGACCATACCAACCAGATATTCTCATCTCATTTCGTTCCATTTTCTAGCACTTGGCTGATATCCCTCTAAACCCTTCCTATTCACATACTCATCCTGATGGCTTTCAAATGTCACAATTGTACCAGCCCCCATCACTTCCTCTGGCAGCTACCTGCATGCCCTTGAATAAGTGCTCAAACATTCATACTGTCGATACAAACTCCAATAAACACCAACCTACAAAAGGCTATCAATGTCATCTTCAACCCACCCTTTGCTTCATCGTTGTGCTGATTTCAGCACAGGTACAGAAACAGTCTTAGTGACCATCCACCGTCACCCTGTAATAAACTTATTTTCAAATGGGGCTTGCATGTGATTCCCACCCCCTCTAATAGTTACCTGGAAGGTGGGGGTGAGCTGTACTCTCCTTACTGCAGTCCCTGGGTGTCCCACAGTGATGTTAGGGAGGGAGCTCCAGGATTTTGACCTGAACCATGTAAAGAGCTCTCTTACTGGAGTGCCTTTTTAAAGTTGGGAAGTTAGTATAGACCAGGAGGACCCGAGAGCTGCTGTCCTGTCAGAGAGAGAGGCCTGGTGGGTGACACACCTCAGGTGGGGTGCAAGGTTGAGAAGCTTGGGCCTTCATGGTAATTTCAGACATGATAAGAGATTGAGCCAAAAGTGTTGGCATCACTAACCAGTTAGCTGAGGTAACTGACTCCCCTTTGTAGCAGGGGGGATTCAATCCCTTGAACAGAGCAAGCTTGAGAATTCAACACTAAAACCAATCTGTACGGACCCGCTGGAGACCTGAAACATCAATACAGAGATTGCTGAAGAAGCTAAGCATGTCCGGCAGCATCTCTGATGGGAGAGGGAGAAAGAGACAGAGAGAGAGTTCACCTTTCAATCCAGTGATTTCTGCGGGAAAGCTCCTTCAGAACAGGCCGTTTTGAGGAAGGGTCCCTTGAAATGTGAATTGTTCCTCTCTCTCCTCACCGTTGCTACTGAATATCCCCAGCCATCTGTTTGCTTGAGAATTTGATCTGACCTGATCCAAGCGTCACTGAGTCATTCAGTCTGTGCTCAATGCCCTGAGGCTGCTTCTGCTGAAAGTTGACAAACAGGTTTACGAGGTGTTCTGGGGATAAACATACTGGGGGATGGTTTCTAAGGTATTGAGGGAGCACTATCTGTCAGTACAGGGTGCAGATGGTCGAAAGGTACAGATACACTTCATAGATCATACGACAGTACAGCACAGAACAGGCCCTTCAGTCCACGATGTTGTGCCGACCATTGATCCTTATGGAACGTAAACCTAATGTACAAACCCTCAAATGTCTGTGACCATATGCATATCCAGCAGTCTCTTAAATATCCCCAATGACCTCGCTTCCTCAACTGCTGCTAGCAATGCATTCCATGCTCTCACAACTCTGTGTAAAGAACCCGCCTCTGACATCCCCTCTATACTTTCCTCCAACCAGCTTAAAACTACGACCCCTCGTGTTAACAATTTCTGCCCTGGGAAAAATTCTCTGTGTTGGTGGTAGTGAGGGTCAGGCTGGGGGCGGTTTGTGAGTGGCAGTGAGGGTCAGGCTGGGTGCGGTGTGTGGGTGGTGGTGAGGGTCAGGCTGGGTGCGGTGTGTGGGTGATGGTGAGGGTCAGGCTGGGGGCGGTGTTTGGGTGGTAGTGAGGGTCAGGCTGGGGTCGGTGTGTGGGTGTCGGTGAGGGTCAGGCAGGGTGCGGTGTGTGGGTGGTAGTGAGGGTCAGGCTGGGTGCGGTGTGTGGGTGGCGGTGAGGGTCAGGCTGGGTGCGGTGTGTGGGTGGTGGTGAGGGTCAGGCTGGGGGCGGTGTGTGGGTGGTAGTGAGGGTCAGGCTGGGGGCGGTGTGTGGGTGGTGGTGAGTGTCAGGCTGGGTGCGGTGTGTGGGTGGTAGTGAGGGTCAGGCTGGGTGCGGTGTGTGGGTGGGAGTGAGTGTCAGGCTGGGGGCGGTGTGTGGGTGGCAGAGAGGGTCAGGCTGGGGGCGGTGAGTGGACGGCAGTGAGGGTCAGGCTGGGGGCGGTGTGTGGGTGGTAGTGAGGGTCAGGCTGGGTGCGGTGTGTGGGTGGCAGGAGGGTCAGGCTGGGTGCGGTGTGTGGGTGGTAGTGAGGGTCAGGCTGGGAAATAGTCTCTGCCAATCAACTCTATCTATGCCTCTCATTATCTTGTACACCTCAATTAGGTCCCTTCTCCTCCTCTTTTTCTCCACTGAAAAAAAGTCCGAGCTCAGTCAACCTCTCCTCATAAGATAAGCCCTCCAGTCCAGGCAGCATTCTGGTAAACCTCCTCTGAATCCTCTCCAAAGCATCCACATCTTTCCTATAATAGGGTGACCAGAACTGGTCTAACCAAAGTTTTATAGAGCTGCAACAAGATCTCACGGTTCTTAAACTCAATCCCCCTGTTAATGAAAGCCAAAACACCATATGCTTTCTTAACAACTCTGTCCTCTTGGGTAGCCATTTTAAGGGATCTATGTACCTGCACACCAACATCCTTCTGTTCCTCCACGCTGCCAAGAATCCTATCCTTAATCCTGTACTCAGCTTTCAAGTTCGACCTTCCAACATGCATCACCTCGCATTTATCCAGGTTAATCTCCATTTGCCACCTCTTAGCCCATCTCTGCATCCTGTCAATGTCCCGCTGCAGCCTACAACATCCCTCTATACTGTCAACAACACCACCAACCTTCGTGTCATCTGCAAACTTGCTGACCCATCCTTCAATGCCCTCATCCAAGTCATTAATAAAAATTACAAACAGTAGAGGCCCAAGGACAGAGCCCGGTGGAACGCCACTCACCACAGACTTCCAGACAGAAGATTTTCCTTCCACTACCACTCGCTGTCTTCTGTTGGCCAGCCAATTCTGTATCCAGACAGAATTTCCCTGTATCCCATTCCTCCTGACCTTCTGAATGAGCCTACCATGGGGAACCTTATCAAATGCCTTATTGAAGTCAAGATACACAGCATCCACCACTCGACCCTCATCAACCTGCCTAGTAACATTCTCAAAAAACTCAATAAGATTTGTGAGGCGTGACCTGTCCCTCACAAAGCCGTGCTGACTGCATTTAATCAAACTACGCTCTTCCAGATGGTCATACATCCGATCTGTCAGAATCCTTTCTAACTCCTTGCAGACGATAGACGTGAGACTGACTGGTCTGTAATTGCCCAGAATTTCCCTAATTCCTTTCTTGAAGAGAGGAACTACATTTGCCTCCCTCCAGTCCTCTGGTGAGGGTTGGGCTGGGGGCGGTGTGTAGACGGCGGTGAAGATCAGGTTTGGGGTGGTGTGTGGACGACGGTGAGGGATATGCTTGGGGCGGTGTGTGTACGTTGGTGAGGGTCTGGCTGGGGACGGTCTTAGCTGGAGGTGAGGGTCAGGCTGGGGGCAGTGGGTGGATGGTGGTGAGGATCAGGCTGGTGCCAGGATGTGGGCAGCGGTGAGGGTCAAGCTGAGGTCAGTGTGTGGATGTCGTTGTGGGTCAGGCTGGGGGCAGTGGGTGGATGGTGGTGTGAGTCAGGCTGGGTGTGGTGTGTGGGTGGTAGTGAGGGTCAGGCTGGGTGCGGTGTGTGGGTGGTAGTGAGGGTCAGGCTGGGTGCGGTGTGTGGGTGGTAGTGAGGGTCAGGCTGGGTGCGGTGTATGGACGGCGGTGAGGGTCAGGCTTGGGACGGTGTGTGGGAGGCAGTGAGGGTCAGGCTGGGGGAGGTGTGTGAGTGGTAGAGAGGGTCAGGCTGGGGGCGGTGTGTGGGTCGTAGTGAGGGTCAGGCTGGGGGCGGTGTGTGGGTGGTAGTGAGGGTCAGGCTGGGTGCGGTGTGTGGACGGCAGTGAGGGTCAGGCTGGGTGCGGTGTGTGGGTGGTAGTGAGGGTCAGGCTGGGGGCAGTGAGTGGGTGGTAGTGAGGGTCAGATTGGTGCGGTGTGTGGGTGGTAGTCAGTGTCAGGCTCGGGAGCGCTGTGTGGGTGGTAGTGAGGGTCAGGCTCGGGAGCGGTGTGTGGGTGGTAGTGAGGGTCAGGCTCGGGACGGTGTGTGGGTGGTAGTGAGGGGCAGGCTGGGGGCGGTGTGAGAGTGGCGGTGAGGGTCAGGCTGGGGGCGGTGTGTGGACGGCGGTGAGGGACAGGCGGGGGGTGGTGAGTGGGTTGTAGTGAGGGTCAGGCTGGGTGTGGTGTGTGGGTGGCAGTGACTGTCAGGCTGGGTGCGGTGTGTGGGTGGCAGTGAGGGTCAGGCTGGGTGCGGTGTGTGGGTGGCAGTGTGGGTCAGGCTGGGTGCGGTGTGTGGGTGGCAGTGAGGGTCAGGCTGGGTGCGGTATGTGGGTCAGGTTGGGGGCGGTGTGTGGCTGGTAGTGAGAGTCAGGCTGGGTGCGGTGAGTGGGTGGTAGTGAGGGTCAGGCTGGGGGCGGTGAGTGGGTGGTAGTGAGGGTCAGGCTGGGTGCGGTGTGTGGGTGGCAGTGAGGGTCAGGCTGGGTGCGGTGTGTGGGTGGCAGTGAGGGTCAGGCTGGGTGCGGTTAGTGGGTGGTAGTGAGGGTCAGGCTGGGTGCGGCGAGTGGGTGGTAGTGAGGGTCAGGCTGGGGGCGCTGTGTGAGTGGTAGAGAGGGTCAGGCTGGGGGCGCTGTGTGGGTGGTGGTGGGGGTCAGGCTGGGTGCGGTGTGTGGGTGCTGGTGGGGGTCAGGCTGGGTGCGGTGTGTGGGTGGTGGTGGGGGTCAGGCTGGGTGCGGTGTGTGGGTGGCGGTGAGGGTCAGGCTGGAGGCGGTGTGTTGCTGGTAGTGAGGGTCAGGCTGGGTGCGGTGTGTGGGTGGTGGTGAGGGTCAGGCTGGGTGCGGTGTGTGGGTGGCAGTGAGGGTCAGGCTGGAGGCGGTGTGTGGGTGGTAGTGAGGGTCAGGCTGGAGGCGGTGTGTTGCTGGTAGTGAGGGTCAGGCTGGGTGCGGTGTGTGGGTGGTGGTGAGGGTCAGGCTGGGGGCGGTGTGTGGGTGGCAGTGAGGGTCAGGCTGGAGGCGGTGTGTGGGTGGTGGTGGGGGTCAGGCTGGGTGCGGTGTGTGGGTGGCGGTGAGGGTCAGGCTGGAGGCGGTGTGTGGGTGGTAGTGAGGGTCAGGCTGGGGGCGTTGTGTGGCTGGTAGTGAGGGTCAGGCTGGGGGTAGTGTGTGGGTGGTAGTGAGGGTCAGGCTGGTGCGGTGTGTGGGTGGCAGCGAGGTTCAGGCTAGGTGCGGTGTGTGGGTGATAGTGAGGGTCAGGCTGGGTGCGGTGTGTGGGTGGCAGTGAGGGTCAGGCTGGGGGCGGTGTGTGGGTCAGGTTGGGTGCGGTGTGTGGCTGGTAGTGAGGGTCAGGCTGGGTGCGGTGAGCGGGTGGTAGTGAGGGTCAGGCTGGTGCGGTGTGTGGGTGGCAGTGAGGGTCAGGCTGGGTGCGGTGTGTGGGTGGTAGTGAGGGTCAGGCTGGGTGCGGAGGGTGGGTGGTAGTGAGGGTCAGGCTGGTGCGGTGTGTGGGTGGCGGTGAGGGTCAGGCTGGGTGCGGTGTGTGGGTCAGGTTGGGGGCGGTGTGTGGCTGGTAGTAAGGGTCAGGCTGGGTGCGGTGTGTGGGTGGTGGTGGGGGTCAGGCTGGGTGCGGTGTGTGGGTTGTGGTGGGGGTCAGGCTGGGTGCGGTGTGTGGGTGGCGGTGAGGGTCAGGCTGGGTGCGGTGTGTGGGTGGTAGTGAGGGTTATGCTGGGTGCGGAGGGTGGGTGGTAGTGTGGGTCAGGCTGGTGCGGTATGTGGGTGGCGGTGAGGGTCAGGCTGGGTGCGGTGTGTGGGTGGCAGTCAGGGTCAGGTTGGGTGCGGTGTGTGGGTCAGGTTGGGGTCGGTGTGTGGCTGGTAGTGAGGGTCAGGCTGGGTGCGGTGAGTGGGTGGTAGTGAGGGTCAGGCTGTGTGCGGTGTGTGGCTGGTAGTGAGGGTCAGGCTGGGGGCGGTGTGTGGACGGCAGTGAGGGTCAGGCTGGGGGCGGTGAGTGGGTGGTAGTGAGGGTCAGGCTGTGTGCGGTGTGTGGGTGGTAGTGAGGGTCAGGCTGGTGCGGTGTGTGGGTGGCAGTGAGGGTCAGGCTGGGTGCGGTGTGTGGGTGGTAGTGAGGGTCAGGCTGGGTGCGGTGTGTGGGTGGAAGTGAGGGTCAGGATGGGTGCGGTGTGTGGCTGGTAGTGAGGGTCAGGCTGGGTGCGGTGTGTGTGTGGTAGTGAGGGTCAGGCTGGGGGCGGTGTGTGGGTGGCAGTGAGGGTCAGGCTGGGTGCGGTGTGTGGGTGGTAGTGAGGGTCAGGCTGGGGGCGGTGTGTGGCTGGTAGTGAGGGTCAGGCTGGGGGCGGTGTGTGGACGGCAGTGAGGGTCAGGCTGGGGGCGTTGTGAGGGTGGTAGTGAGGGTCAGGCTGGGGGTGGTGTGTGGGTGGTAGTGAGGGTCAGGCTGGTGCAGTGTGTGGGTGGTGGTGAGGGTCAGTCTGGGTGTGGTGAGTGGGTGGTGGTGAGGGTCAGGCTGGGTGCGGTGAGTGGGTGGTAGTGAGGGTCAGGCTGGGGGCGGTGAGTGGGTGGTAGTGAGGGTCAGGCTGGGTGCGGTGAGTGGACGGCTGTGAGGGTCAGGCTGGGTGCGGTGTGTGGGCGGTGGTGAGGGTCAGGCTGGGTGCGGTGAGTGGGTGGTAGTGAGGGTCAGGCTGGGTGCGGTGAGTGGGTGGTAGTGAGGGTCAGGCTGGGGGTGGTGTGTGGGTGGTAGTGAGGGTCAGGCTGGGTGCGATGTGTGGATGGCTGTGTGGGTCAGGCTGGGGGCGGTGTGTGAGTGGTAGTGAGAGGTCAGGCTGGGTGCGGTGTGTGGGTGGTAGTGAGGGTCAGGCTGGGGGCGGTGTGTGGGTGGTAGTGAGGGTCAGGCTGGGTGCGGTCTGTGGGTGTTAGTGAGGGTCAGGCTGGGTGCCGTGTGTGGGTGGTAGTGAGGGTCAGGCTGGGCACTCCACGGCAATGAATTCCACAGGCCCACGTCTGTCTGGCTGAAGAAATGTCTCCGCATTTCTGTTCTGAATTGACCCCCTCTAATTCTAAGGCTGTGTCCACGGGTCCTAGTCTTCTCGCCTAACAGAAACAATTTCCTAGTATCCACCCTTTCCAAGCCATGTGGCCTGTCATATCCCTATATTAATTGTCTCGAGGTTTACAGCACAGAAAAAGGCTCTGTGGGCTGTTGAATCTATTTCAGTAAAGAAAACTATCACCGAACTATCCTAATCCATTTTTCAATACACAGTCATTCGCAGCATCTATCATGGCATCGCAAGCGTGCACCTAAATACATCCAAAATATTTTCGGGATTTCTGTGTCTCCCACCCTGACAGACAGTGAGATTTGTGCAACTGGTGCTCGATGATGCCATCACCCACAGGAACACAGAGCAGCTGGGTCTGTGCAAACCAGAGATTGCCCCCACATTGGGAAGGATGGCAGGGTCCCCGAGAGGGGGCACAGGAGATTTACCAGGATGGTTCAAGGAATGGGGGATTTTAGTAGTGTTTTTTGGATTTTTTTTAATACTACTCATTTTTATGATATTGGTGATTTTAATATTTAGAGAATATCGATCTACAATAGATGGACTCTCCTTCTCTCCCTCTCCCCTTGCCTGGGCTGTGGTAACCTTCAGGTTAAACCCACCACCAGCCATCTCTCCCTAATGAGAGAGCAGCCCTATGGTATGGGAGGACAATGCTGCCTTTCCGTTTTACACAGTGATGCCACTGTACCCCGGGGGTGGGGAGAGGGAATGCTGAAGGTGGGGGATGGGACACCACTCGGGCACAGTGCTTTGTCCTGGAGGATGGTCACTTTCTTCAATATTGTTGTGGGCTGCACTGATGCAGGCAAGTGGGGAATGTTCCAACACAATCCTGATGTGTGCCTTATAGACAGCAAACAGACATTGGGGAATCAGGGGTTTGGGGAAACTGAGGTTGTTCTCCTTGTAGCAGAGGAAATTGTGGCTGCACTGTGTCAGAGGGGTTTAGAAATGTTACAGGTTATAATAATAAACCTTTCACCCATCGGCTCATTATACAGGGATTACAGGACACACATTGAATGTTTGGGAAGATCTATTGAGAGAATGGGATGATTCAAAGGCGAACTTTGATGCAGTAAATGGGAATGAGCTGGAACACAATCCTCACACACAATGTGAATATCCAGCTCCTGATGAATGCAGTAATTCTGTCAGGGTTTGGCATTACAGTTACTGAGATTCCCATCTGAATGTCCACCTGTAATATCCTGTAATACAAGTTTATAAAATCCATCACTGTCAGTTCAGGTTAGAAACTCGCACCACCCCCTCCTCCTGGCCCAGGATGACTGGACACATTACCCCTTGTGGAGGGCAGCAGTCAGTTCAGGGGGAAATCTATGTGAGTTTCTAGGAGTTTCCAACTTGGGACTTCATGTGACTGAACAGGGCAGATCTTTGACACATGGGAGAGAATGTTCCAAGAGTCAGTGAGATGTGGAGAGCAGGATTTGCTGCTTTTTTAAATTCTGTGCTGCCACTGTGCCTCATCAATAAGACATGGGGGGTGAAAGGCTCATGCAGCTCGATGGGCAAGTGGCCTCCATTCTGACCAATGGGCAGCAAGTTCCTCCTAGTCCTCCCATAGAGCAACACTGCACGCTTCCCACTGCCCAGGACAACCAGTTAACGTTTAGAAGAATTGGGTGGAATCTGTTAGAAAAGGCATAACTGTAAAGTTCTAAGAGGATTGGTAAGTGTGAGAGATGCACAGGAGACGGGGGCAACAAGTTGCCAGATGGAGTATAATTTGGGAAAATGGGAAGTTGGTCATTTTGGAGAGGATAGTAAGAGAACAGAGTGCTATTGACATGGTGGGAACTGTAGAAAGCTGCACCACAAAGGGACCAGGGGGTAATTGTGCAGGAAACACAGAAACCAAGCAGATTCTGGGTCAGTCACAGAATCAAGGGTTCTGTTCCAGATTCGTCCAATTTAAGGCAACACCGAGACGAGTAAGGGGTTTCAGTAGCAATGGGGGAGGGGGAGACAAGCAACGTTTTACAGATTGGAATTCCTGGTGTTTGTGATTGTGTAGATGTCTGATCAGAAGGTCACCTTGGGGTTACAGATATGACAGCAATAGTGTGAAGAGTGTAGTTCTACCTCAGATATTTCCCAGTGGGAGGGAGGGGCTCAGCAGTAGGGGAAAGTAATTTGTAATAGCAACTGAAGGCGATGGGTTTAACCATTGCAATGTTTTACTGGAGAAAATTGCAGCCAATCGAGTAGTGGGAATGTGGTAAGCAGTTTGATAACAGAGTAACAGTGGAATAATGGAGAGGGAGAGCTGGGCAGTGTCAGTGTACATGTGAAACCAAACATGGTGCTTTTGGACGATGTCACCTCCGAGCAGTATGTGCGGGAGATACAGGAGGGACCAAGGAGAGATCGTTAGATTCCCTACAGTGTGGAAACAGTCCCTTCAGCCCAACATGTCCATACTGACCCTCCGAAGAGGAACCCAGCCAGTCATTTAACCCTGATTAATGCACCTAACATGACAGGCAATTTATCCTGGCCATTTCACCTGACCTGCACATCTTTGGACTGTGGGAGGAAACCGGAGCACCCGGAGGAAACCCACGCAGTCATGGGGAGAATGTACAAACTCCACACAGACAGTTGCCCAAGGCTGGAATCGAACCTAGGTCCCTGGTGCTGTGAGGCAGCAGTGCTCTCCACTGAGCCACCGTGCTGGCCAACCCTTGAGGGACACCACATACAGGGATTTCAGAAAGGAAATCAGAGAGGGTATCACAGCTACAGAAGTTACCATTGTCGAGGAGGGGCTGCCTACTGAGTCAGTATGGGTGGAAATTAGGAACGGTAAGGGAGCAGTTACCTCATTAGGGGTTTACTACAGGCTCCCCCAACAGCAGCAGGGAGCCTGACGAAAGCATAGATCGGCAGATTTTGGAAAAGTGCGAATGGACTAAGGTGGTTGTAATGGGTGACTTTAAATTTCCCAGTATTGATTGGAACCTCCTTCGAGCAGATGGTTTGGAAGAAGCTGTTTTTGTAAGGTGTGTTCAGGAGGGTTTCCTAACTCAGTACGTTGACAGGCCGACGAGGGGAGAAGCCATTTTGGATTTGGTGCTCGGCAATGAGCCGGGGCAGGTGTTAGATCTTGCAGTGGGAGAGCGTTTTGGTGATAGTGACCACAACTGCCTCACATTCTACATAGTTATGGACAAGGAGAGAAGCAGGCACAATGGGAGGGTATTTAATTGGGGAAAAGGAAACTGTGATACTATCCGACGTGCATTGGGAAGCATGGACTGGGAGCAATTGTTCCATAGAAAGGGCACTATAGACATGTGGAGACGGTTTAAGGAACAGTTGTTGCGAGTGATGCACAAAAGTGTCCCTCTGAGACAGGCAAGAAGGGGTAAGGTAAAGGAACCTTGGATGACGAGAGCGGTGGAGCTTCTCGTCAAAAGAAAGAAGGCAGCTTACGTAAGGTGGAGGAAGCTAAGGTCTTGCTCAGCTCTAGAGGATTACAGGCAGGCGAGGAAGGAGCTCAAAAATGGTCTGAGGAGAGCCAGGAGGGGGCACGAGAAAGGCTTGGCAGGAAGTGTTAAGGAGAATACAAAGACATTTTACACGTATGTGAGGAGTAAGAGAATGATCAAAGAAAGAGTAGGCCCGATCAGGGATAGGAAAGGGAACTTGCGTATAGAGTCTGAGGAGGTAAGGGAAGCCCTAAATGAGTTTTCTGCTTCCGTCTTTACTAAAGAAAAGGGCCTTGTAGTGAATGAAACCATTGAGGAGCAGGTAAGCATGCTGGAACAGATAGAGATTGAGGAAGCTGATGTGCTGAAAATTCTGACAAACATGAAGATTGACAAGTCACCAGGGCCAGACCAGATTTGTCCTCGGCTGCTCTGGGGAGTGAGAAATTTGGTTGCTTCGCCACTTGCGAAGATCTTTGCATCCTCGCTCATCTTGGATCCATACCTGAGGACTGGAGAGATGCAAATGTAATTCCTCCCTTCAAGAAAGGAAATAGGGAAATCCCCAGCAATTACAGACCAGTCAGTCTCACGTCTGTCGTCTGCAAGGAGTTAGAAAGGATTCTGAGGGATAGGATTTATGACCCTCTGGAAGAGCGTGGTTTGATTAAATGCAGTCAGCACGGCTTTGTGAGGGGCAGGTCATGCCTCACAAACCTTATTGAGTTCTTTGAGGATGTTACTAGACAAGTTGATGGGGGTCGAACTGTGAATGTGGTGTATCTGGACTTCAGCAAGGCATTTAATAAAGTTCCCTATGGTAGGCTCGTTCAGAAGGTCAGGAGGAATGGGATACAGGGAGACTTAGCTGTCTGGATACAGAATTACCTGTTGGACAGAAGACAGCGAGTGGGAGTAAAAGTAAAATATTCTCCCTGGAAGTCAGTGGTGAGTGGTGTTCCACAGGGCTCTGTTGTTGGGCCTACACTCTTTGCAATTTTTGTTAATGACTTGGATGAGGAGATTGAAGGATGGGCTAGCAAGTTTGCAGATGACACAAAGGTTGGAGGTATCGTTTACAGTGTAGAGGGCTGTTGTAGGCTGCAGCGAGACATTGACCGGATGCAGAGATGGGCTGAGAGGTGGCAGATGGAGTTCAACCTGGATAAAAGCGATGTGATGCATTTTGGAAGGTCGAATTTGAAAGCTGAGTACAGGATTAAAGACCAGATTCTTGGCAGTGTGGAGGAACAGCGGGATCTTGGGTGCAGGTACATAAATCCCTGAAAATGGCCACCCAAGTGGATAGGGTTGTTAAGAAAGCACGTGGTGTTTTGGCTTTCATTAACAGGGGGATTGAGTTTAAGAGTTGTGAGATCTTGTTGCAGCTCTATAAAACTTTGGTCAGACCGCACTTGGAATAATGCGTCCTGTTCTGGTCACCCTGTTTTAAGAAAGATGTGGATGCTTTGGAGAGGGTTCAGAGGAGGTTTACCAGGATGCTGCCTGGAATGGAGGGCTTATCTTACAAAGAGAGGTTGACTGATCTCGGACTTCTTTTCATTGGAAAAAAGAAGGAAGAGATGGGACCTAATTGAGGTGTACAGGATAATGAGAGGCATAGATAGAGTTGATAGCCAGAGTCTTTTTCCCAGGCAGAAATTGTTAACACAAGGAGTGACAGTTTTAAGCTGTTTGGCGGAAAGGAGAGAGGGGATGTCAGAGGCGGGTTCCTTATGCAGACAGCTGTGAGAGCATGGAATCCGTTGCCAGCTGTAGTTGTGGAAGCCGGTCAGTGGGGATATTTAAGAGGCTGCTGGACGTGCATATGGTCACAGAAATTTGAAAGTTTGTTCATTCGGTTTACCTTACATGAGGATCAGTGGTCGGCACAACATCTTGGGCTGAATGGCCTGTTCTGTGCTGGACTGTTCTATGTTCTATGTTCTGTGAAGTGTATCTGTACCTTGCGACCATCTGCACCGTGTACTGACAGATAGTGCTCCCTCAATACCTTAGAAACCATCCCCTCAGTAAGTTCATCCCCAAAGCCCCTCGACAGAACATTCATGCCCTCAACACCTCAGAAAACAAACCTGTTACCCCCTTGGACGGTGTCCATCCCCAAACCTGTTCTCACTGTGGTGAGCCACAGCCTCCCCCAAGATTGGAGCCCAGGGCCCAGAACATTATTTCGGTCTCTGGATTGATCATAGATTCTCTAAGATGTGGAAGCAGGCCATTCGGCCTATCAGGCTCACACTGTCCCTCGGCAGAGCATCCCATCCCCCCCAGCCCCCCCCACCCCCAATCCCTGTATCCCATCATTCCCTCTGGCTAATCCACCTAGCCTACACATCTTTGGACAGTGGGAGGGAACTGAAGCACCCGGAGGCTGATATGGGGAGAATGTGCCAACTCCACACAGACAGTCGCCCGAGGCTGGAATCGAACCCGGGTGGGGTGAGGCAACACTGAGCCCCCCTGACAATCCCACCATCTCCTCCCCATCGATGACCGTTTGATGTGTATACCCGGGGAGTATCTAACTTGTCTAGTGTTTATTTAAGAAAGATTATAGATAAGGGCAATGTCTCCACCAGCTCAAGATGCTTGATCCCCCTTGAAAAAATATTTATATCAATTTCAAAAAGAGACTTTATTCACAAAAAAACTCTCCGTACAAACACACTCACTAAAGTTCGGTTCTGTACATTCTTTACAACAAGTCTTTGCCATGACATATACACTCCCCTTGGCTGATTAACTGAAATGTTAGCCCTGAGCTGTTCCTTCTGAATTAACATCACAAAGTTACATTGATAAGGATCTTTGTGAAGTGCCTGTGTTCTGTATCTGTTCTCCCATGTAGCCCGCCCTCCGAATACAACACCTTATAAAGCTTTAAACCTGTTTGTCAACTTTCAGCAGAAGCAGCCTCAGGGCATTGAGCACAGACTGAATGACTCAGTGACGCTTGGATCAGGTCAGATCAAATTCTCAAGCAAACAGATGGCTGGGGATATTCAGTAACAACGGTGAGGGGAGAGAGGAACAATTCACATTTCAAGTGACCCTTCCTCAAAACGGTCTGTTCTGAAGGAGCTTTCCCGCAGAAATCACTGGATTGAAAGGTGAACTCTGTCTGTCTCTTTCTCCCTCTCCCATCAGAGATGCTGCCGGACATGCTGAGCTTCTTCAGCAATCTCTGTATTGATGTTTCAGGTCTCCAGCGGGTCCGTACAGATTGGTTTTAGTGTTGAATTCTCAAGCTTGCTCTGTTCAAGGGATTGAACCCCTCGGCTACAAAGGGGGTCAGTTACCTCTCTCTGTCCACCCTCTCTCTGCCCCCTTTCTCTGACCCTCTTTCTCTGTCCCCACTCTCTCTCTGTCCCCCCTCTCTCTGTCCCCTCTCTCTGTCACCCCTCTCTCTGTCCCCTCTCTCTGTCACCCCTCTCTCTGTCACCCTCTCT
>NW_026867659.1:0-66026 GCF_020745735.1 Hemiscyllium ocellatum
ACCCATCCAGAGTATGGGGTTCCTGCCCTCTAAAAACCCATCCAGAGTATGGGGTTCCTGCCCCCTAAAACCCATCCAGAATCTGGGATCCTGCCTGAGTTAGAGGACTGTGGATGCTGGAGATCTGAAACAAATGAAAACAGTAATTGCTGGGTCTGGCAGCATCTGTGGAGAGAAGGTAGAGTTAACATTTTGAAAAAGGGTCACTAAATTTAAACTGTTAACTGTTTCTCTTTCCACAGATGCTGCTAGACTTGCTGTATTTCTCCAGCAACTTCTGTCTTTGTGTGTAACTTGGTTAGTTTCAGTTATTTATCTATGAAATTATAATTTTTAAAAAGACTGAATGATGTTCTTGGGAATAACGTGCCACAATAAAATAGTTGCCAAGTTCTGCATGTATAACCTCTGCAGTTACTTACTGTTTGTTAAGAATTCAACGTGTAATAGGATCAACAGATTCAATCAATAAGCACATCGACCTGGACCCAATATACCGGCCACTGCAGCGGACAGCTGGAACTGACAACCGGAAGCGGCAGAGACAAACCACTATAAATGCCGGAGGAAACATCACAGAAGCGCTTCACAGGAGGCTCCCAGCACTGAGGATGTCACCTAGACAGGGGACGAAACATCTGCAACACAAATTCCCAGCTCGGCGAACAGAACCACAACAACGAGCACCCGAACTACAAATCTTCTCACAAACTTTGATGATCAATGTTGGATTGAGTCAATAATTTGAAACATGACTATTATTGCTAATATTATTCTATTATACCATAGAATATTCTAAATAGTGTTATTAGTTCTTTTTATTATTGATTTTTGATTTTCACTCAATTGTTGACCAATGGATTCTGAAGAAAAGTCATATCAGACTCAAAATGTTAACTCTGTTTCTCCCTCTACAGATACTGCCAGACCTGCTGAGATTCTACAACAATTTCTGTTTTTATTTCAGATTTCCAGCATCTGGAGTATTCTATCTTTGATTTAATTGAGCAATGTATGTTCTTTGAATCTTATTCTCCTTTGTGCTGTTTAATAATTCATCTTTATCTTTCAAAACTTTAAAATAAAAGAGCGGGGTTTTTTTCTTGCAGCTACAAAGTAGCTCATTTAAAATCAAACCTCTTCCTGACATTTGTGTCACGTACAGACAGGATGCTAAAAAGCCATTTGGCACACTTGCCTTCATTGCTCAGTCCTTTGAGTATAGGAGTTTGGTCATTATATTGAAGTTGTACAGAACACTTGTGAGGTCTCTTCTGGAATACTGTGTCCAGTTCTGGTCGCCAGTTATAGGAAGGATATTATTTAACTGGAGAGGATTCGGAAAAGATTTACCAGGATGTTGCCAGTAAAAGGCTTGAGTTATAAAGAAAGGCTGGACAGTCAGGGGCTTCTTTCACTGGAACATAGGATGTTGACACATGATCTGATAGAAGTTTATAAAATAATGGGGGGGGGTATAGATAGAGTTAGTGGTAGTTGTCTTTTCCCTCGGATGGGAGATTTCAACACTAGGGGGGTACATTTGTACGGTGAGAGGAGAGAGGTTTAAAAAGCAAACTTTTTAACAGACAATGGTTCCCATGTGGAATGACCTTCCTGAGGAAGTGGTGGATACAGGTACAATGATAACATTTAAGAGACATTTGGATAAATACATGAATAGGAAAGGTTTGGAGGAATATGGGCCAGGATCAGGCAGGTGGGACTAGGTTAGTTTGAGATTATGATCGCATTGGACTGATTAGACTGAAAGGTCTGCTTCTGTGCTGTATGACTCAATGATTATAAGTGAAAGTGGAAATTGTCCACGCTTGCACTGTGTAACATTGTCAGGATCCTGTGAAGCTGTGGGTTTGGCTCTGATACTCACTGAGCCGTGCAACATGATTGAGTTCGAGGTATTTTCCAGTCACCCTGTTCAGAGATATTATTAGACAACACTGCAACAGGTGAGACCTAAACTCAGGCTTCCTGGCTCAGAGTTAGGGACACTGCTATTGCACCATAAGGACCTACTGTTGAGTTCTACGCTGCACACAAACCTGATCTTTGTTTTATCAAGAACTTCATGTTGTTCAAAAAAAGGTTTGCAGAAGCTGATTTGGTGCAGAAACATGTTTTGAGTAACAGCGACTGACACCATAAATTATCTGAAGAGTCAACTTGACCCTGAACGAGTTTTTGATTTTGATTTGAAAGAAAATTGATTGATCTGTCAGCTGAGTAAGCAGCAGGACAATGCTGATAATAACCGTAACCAGTTCCAAGGCACTTCATTGGTCTCTGTGACAGGACTAGAAAAGATTACAAACTGGTGGAACATTATGTTAAGGTTGTACAGGACATTGGTGAGGCCTCTTTGGAATATTATGCCCAGATCTGGTCGGCCTGTTATAGGAAGGTCGTTATTAAGCTGGAGAAGATTCATACGCGATTTACCAGAATGTTGCTGGGAAGGGAGTGTTTGAGTTACAAGGAGGTGCTGCATAGGCTGGGACTTTTCTCACTGGAGTGTCGGAGATTAAGCGGGGGGGGGGGGGGGGGGTGGCCTAATAGAGGTTTATAAAATCATGAAGAGTATAGATGAGTGAATGGTAGGTGCATTTTCCCTTGGTTGGAGGACTTCAAGGCGAGGGGCATAAATTTAAGGTGAGAGGAGAAAGATTTTAAAAAAAACGTGGAGGCATTTTTTTTACACAGAGTGGTTTGTGTGCGGAATGAACTTCCAGAGGAAGTGGTGGATGCAGGTACAGTTACAACATTTAAAAGACATTTGAATAACTTCATGAATAGGGAAGGTTTAGAGGGATATGGGCCAAGTGCAGGCAGCTGGGACTAGTTTAGTTTGGAATTATGATTGGCTTGACCTGGTTGGACTGTTTCTGTGCTGGAGATTTTCCACTCCACAAAGCAGAAAGATAAAGAAAGTGGAGATTTTATGTGTCATTGCAAAATCTGATTACCAGGTCATCATCACATTGCTGCCAATGCATGTGTGCGGTGTGCAAATTGGGTCAAAATCCTGGAATTCCCTCCCGAATGGCATTGTGGGTCAACCCACAGCAGGTAGACAACAGCGGTTCAAGAAGGCAGCTCATCACCAGCTTCTCAAGGGGCAACTAGGGATGGGCAAAAACACCCTGGCCCAGCCAGCAACACCCACATCCCATACATGAATAAAGAGAAGTTGGTAGAGGTGGTTCATAAATTGCAACAATGATTACACTTTGAAATATTTAATTGATGTTGTTTGATGGCAGAGAGGGGTGTGCTGTGGTTCGAAAATGCACTAAGGAAATGCAAGTTGTTCTTTTTATTGTCAGATCCATGGTGAATTCAAATTGAACAGGTATCAGATGTCTTGATTTCCAGGAATCAGTGAAGGACGCAACCAGCAATTACACTGTCCATCATTCTATACTGTTGAGGTTTATATAAACTCACGGGGGTAGGGGATGTCAGTAAGTTGAGTCCATCTGCTGACCATTACAGATACCACTTCTGAGAAAGGAATAGTCTATTCTGAATTCAATAATTTAGCAACTGATCCAGGTGGACTGGAATAGAACAATGAAACAAGGGGAAAGAAATGAATAAAAATTGTTGGAGAAACTCAGCAGGTCTGACAACAACTGTGCAGAGAGAAAGCAGAATTAACGTTTCAAGTCCAGAGACGCTACATTAAAACCAAGAAGAAAAGTCTGTTCTGAAGAAGGGGTCACTGGCTCGACACATGAACTCTGTTTTCTTGCTCTCCAGATGCAGTCAGACCTGATGGGTTTGTCCAGTAGTTTGTATTTCAGATTTTCTGAGTCTGCAGTAAGTTAGCTGAATAACTCCCTGAAGATGCAGAGCCCTGATTGTAATCACTACGAGTGAGCCTTTAAAAGTCACATTGCTCTGGTCCTCTGTACTAACCTGATGATCAGGCATTTTTGGTGATATTTGGTTTTAAAATCATTTTCAACTGAACAGAGAAAAAAAACCATCTGATAATGTGTCTGCCTCAGTAATCCCCACTTTTCCATGAAGGATTATCAGGATTTAAATGTTTTAGCCTGGGATAGTCTTTGAGAGGGACATTATTGTTAGACTATTAATCCAGAAACTCAGTTTATGTTCCCAGATTCAAATTCCACTATGGCAGATGGTGGAATTTGAATTTGGAAAAGAACGTGGAATTAATGGTCTAATGATAATCATGAAACCATTGTCACCTTTTGGATAAAAGTTAGTTAGGAAGAGAGCTTCTTCAAGGAAGGCATCCTTGTAAGAGGATTCGCTTCCCACTTCCTGCAAACTAAAGGAGTAGCCATGGGCACCCGCATGGGCCCCAGCTATGCCTGTCTCTTCGTAGGATATGTGGAACAGTCCATCTTCCGCAACTACACTGGCACCACCCCCCACCTCTTCCTCCGCTACATCGATGACTGTATCGGCGCTGCCTCGTGCTCCCACGAGGAGGTTGAATAGTTCATCCACTTTACCAACACCTTCTTCCTGACCTCTCCGCCCCCACCCCATTCCGGCCTATCACCCTCACCTTGACCTCCTTCCACCTATCACATCTCCATCACCCCTCCCTCAAGTCCCTCCTCCCTACCTTTTATCTTAGCCTGCTGGACACACTTTCCTCATTCCTGATGAAGGGCTTATGCCCGAAACGTCAAATTTCCTGTTCCTTGGATGCTGCCTGACCTGCTGCGCTTTTCCAGCAACACATTTTCAGCTCTGATCTCCAGCATCTGCAGACCTCACTTTCTCCTCTTTATGCAGAGAGTTGTGAATGCATGAAATGCATTGCCAGCGGTGGTGGTGGTAGCAGCAGAGTCATTAGGGACATTTTAGTGACTGCTGGACGTGCACGTGGATAGCAGTGAGTTGAGGGGTGTGTAGGTTAGGCTATTTTGTTTTAGATTAGGATTAATTTTTGGCACAACATTGTCAGTCGAAGCGCCTGTTCTGTTCTGTACTTTTCTATGTTCTATGATCTGGAATACTCTTTTTTGAACAGCAGCAACAAGAGAACTTGTGTGTTTTCCTGAACAGACAAGTGGAGCCTTGGATTATCAAACAATCTGAAAGACATTTATTACGACGTGGGGTAAACCCTCCTGCTTAATTTAAACCAGCAAAACAGAAAAGATTTATCCATGTAGTTATCTGTAAAACTTCAAGAGGCAAGAACTAGTTAAAGTAAAAGTAACAATTTTATTTCTTAAAGTACAACAGAGAATAATTAACTGACAACTATTTACAACTCCTTCCTCTAACCTATCTTTTACCTTCCCCTTCTATAATACTAATCTGATAAAACTCATCGACTAAGATTTATCAAAATTCAACTTTTCAAAAAACCAGCCAGGTGTCGAAACTCCTTTTCTTCTTCTTCGGGATTCTGCTTCACAGGTCACTGATTGATCAAGGTATCTTCAAGGGAGCTATATTTTGGGCAGTCTCTACATGCCAGTGGTGTGGCAGTTCTCCTCCCAACTGTTCAATTTTCCCCAGTCTTATGTCCCCAAAGCATCGGCTTTTAAGATTGTCAACATACTAAATTCAAACTGGTTTGGAATTTGTTTTTTTGGGATATAATTTAAACTGACTGGCCTAATTCGAAACTGTTTTTGCCACCAAACAACCAGCTACATTAACTGCTGGGTCACATGATACATTGTATCTTGTTGAGAACACTTGGCACTGTCAGGTAGTTCTGCTAGATTTTAACTTTCTTAAAGGTACAGTACACCCACATCTCCATAACACTTTCCTAGAACTATTCATTACCACGTCAAGTCCTGGAGTCAGGTTTAAATTTGCAACAAAACAAAAAGCCACAGAACTGTGCATGCTGGAAGACAGAAACAAAAACTCTGAAGTTCTGAAGATGGGTCACTGGATCTGAAACATTAACACTGCTTTCTCCTCAAAGCTGCTGCCAGACTCCTGCTGAGATTTTCCAGGAATTTCTGTGTTTGTTTTAAATTTGTAACTTTCTGATTCAGAGATGAGTTTGAGTCATGATGGGAGTGGGTTTGTTGCCTTTGCTTCCTCCCAGTACCTAATGGTATACTGCTCTGGGTAGGACAGTGTAAACCAGTTGATATAAGGCAGACATGGTTTTTCTGGTGATCCTATGTCTCCATGTACACTGTTTACCTGCTGTGTTCAGTTGTAGAACCAGTGATAGAACTTGTAGCACTTTCAACTCATGGTGTCTAACTCCAACTATATTCTCGCCTTGTTTTCCTTCATTAAAATGACACGAGGCCATTGTAAATCTCCATAAACATCTTTCCAAATTCTTCAGGACATAGTTATTAATCCTAGGAAATACAATGTTTTTAAGCCCCTTGGATTTATTGTCATCCTGCACTTCAATGAGATCAAAGCTCTGACGTGTGTATAATGCTGACTGGTATGTTGCTCATCTAGTCTTTCATAAAAGCAATTAGTTAGCATGTTTCTTATCTGTAGTTCATCTTCATACACAACTTGAGTTGAATCTCTTGCAGTTTTGCTTCCTCTTTCACAACCCTCATGCTGGTTGGGTGTTGAAGGAATTTCTTTACTCGGTTTTGCAGCTGATGTGTCCCCCACCACTTACAGTCATAGAGTCATAGAGATGTTCAGCACAGAAACAGACCCTTCAGTCCAACTCGTCCATGCCGACCAGATATCCCAACCCAACCTAGTCCCACCTGTCAGCACCCGGCCCATATCCCTCCAAACCCTTCCTATCCATATACCCATCCAGATGCCTTTTAAATGTTGCAATTGTACCAGCCTTCATCACTTCCTCTGGGAGCCAATTCCACATATGCATCACCCTCTGTGTGAAAAAGTTGCCCCATGGGTCTCTTTTATATCTTTCCCCTCATACCATAAACCTATGCCTTCTAGTTCTGGACTCTCCCAGCCCAGGGAAAAGACCTTGTCTATTTAGCCTATCCATGCCCCAAATGATTTTATAAACCTCTATAAGATCATCCCCCAGCCTCTAACACTACAGGGTAAACAACCCCAGCCTATTCAACCTCTCCGTATAGCTCAAATCCTCCAACCCTGAAAACATGCTTGTAAATCTTTTCTGAACCCTTTCAAGTTTCACAACATCCTTGCGATAGGAGAGAAACTAGAATTGCACGCAATATTCCAAAAGTGGCCTAACCAATGTCCTGTACAGCCGCAACATAACCTCCCCAACTCCTGTACTCAATACTCTGACCAATAAAGGAAAGCATACCAAACGCCTTCTTCACTATCCTATCTACCTGTGACTCCACTTTCAAGGAGCTATGAACCTTCACTCCATGGTCTCTTTGTTCAGCAACACTCCCTAGGACCTTACTATTAGGTGTATAAGTCCTGCTAAGATTTGCTTTCCCAAAAGGCAGCACCTCGCATTTATCGGAATTAAACGCCACCTGCCACTCGTCCATTGACTTCTTTCCACATTTTCCTTTTCCTGTTCTGATGGCTGTTCCTTCCCTTCATCTGACAAGTATCATAAAGAAATATTAACACTTTCTGTCTCCACAGATGTCGCCAGACCTGCCGAATTTCTCTAGTAATTTCTCTCTGTTTGTTTCAGATTTCCAGCACCTGCAGTATATTGTTTCTCTAAGAATTGTAAACATTTCTCCTTTTCCTGATCTCTTTAGTTTGTACATTGACCTGTTGTGCAGCCATTGCAGTAATTTTGCCGGTGCTGCTTCTGGTAACTGCATGTCATGTTATGTTTTGAAAGGATTTTCAGTTAGACCTTGAATAGAACAAAGTCATGGAGATTGTCATTTTCAGGGAGTCTTTGTTGTTGAGTGTGAACAGACATTTGGATGGATGGTTGGGAGCAGGTTTGTTGGGTTAATTGTGTCCCTGTGATTAAAATGCTTGATAAAGAGCAGCAGATAGCTCAGTGGTTAGTACTACTGCCTCACAGCACCAGGGACCTGGGTTCAATTCCAGCATCAGGTGAGTTTGCATGTTCTCTCTGTGTCTGCATGGGTTTCCTCCCATAGTGCAAACATGTGCAGGTTAGAATGGATTGGCTGTGCTAAATTGTCCAGGGATGTGCAGGCTAGGGTGGATTAGCCATGGGAAATTAAGGGGGATGGTTCTGGGTGGGATGCTCTTTGGAGAGTTGGTGCAGACCTTATGGGCCAAATGGCCTCTTTCTGCACTGTAGGGATTCTATGATCACTGTAGGGATTCTATGATCACTGTAGGGATTCTATGATCTGTCAGAGCATCACAAGTTACAATTTTGCTCAACAGCGTGAAGAATTCATTTTGTGTTGACTCGCTAGGAGCTAGAACGTGGTTCTCCTACCAGTTTACTGGTTCATTCACTCAAACCCCTACTCTCAACATTCAAGGAATTGCTATTGACCAGAAACAGAACTAGACAAGGCACATTAACTACAAGAAGCTAAGGATTGTCACAGCGAGTAATACACCTCCTGACTCCCCAGATCCTGTTCACCAGCTACAAGACACAAGTCTGGAATGGAATGGAATACTGCCCATGGATGGGTGAGGCCCCAACAATACTCAAGAAGCTTGACACCGTCCGGGACAAAGAAGCCCACTTGATTGGCACCACGTTCACCACATTCGGCCCTTCCAACATTGATGCATTTCATTAATACAAATTCATTATAATGGAATTGACAAACTGGGGACACTGTTTCTAAAGTGTGAATTGGTTATAACATGATTCTGGCCCCATTAGTTAAAATGGTGCTGTTATTTCGCAATTTTCCTATAACACGGGATTGCACAAGAACAGGACTATTGTGTTATAGCAGAACTGACTACGTGCTATTATCTACAAGATACACTGCAGAAATTCGTCAAAGATCCTCAGACAACACCTTCCAAACCCATGACTACTTCCATCTGGAAGGACAAGGGCAGTAGGTACATGAGAACACCACCACCTTCAAGTTCCCCACTGAGCCACTCACCATCTTGGACATGGAAATATATCACTGTTCCTTTCGAGTCACTCGAGTGAAACCCTGGAATTCCCTCTCTCTAACAGCGTTGTGGGTGTATCTACAGCATGTGGACAGCAGTTGCTCAAGACATACAGTGGCTCAGTTAGCACTGCTGCCTCACAGCCCCAGGCACCCTGGTTCGATTCCAGCCTCGGGTGACTGTCTGTGTGGAGTTTGCACATTTTCCCTGTGTCTGTGTGGGTTTCATTCTGGTGCTCCGGTCTCCTCCCACAGTCCAAAGATGTTCTTGCTAAATTGCCCATAGTGTCCAGGGATCCATAGGGTAGGTGGATTAGCTATGGGAAATGCAGCTTTGCAGGGATAGAGTGCGGGGGGACCATGCTCTTTGGAGGGTCAGTATGCTCTCAAAGGGCAGAATGGCCTGCTTCTGCAATGTAGGAATTTCTATGATTTTAAGAAGGCAGCTCACCACCACCTCTCAAGGAAACTGGGGATGGGTGAAAAATGCCGGCCCAGCATGTGATGTCCGATTCTGCCTAGGGAAGGAAATGGAAACAACCGTCACTGCTGCCTGCCCCCCTCCTCGCCCACTAATGTCAACAAAACAAATTATTTCTCTATTTCTTAACCTTGTAACTTATTGGTGCTCGATATTTCTAAGTGATCATTAGAATGGGAAATCTGATGAGTGGATTCACTCAAACGCTCCAGTCTAGGGGTTAGAGAGCGGAGGGTTAATTAAACACTTTTGAGAAGGAGGCTAGGCTCTGTGGCCTCAGAGTTCCAGTCCTTCCTGATCTGAGGAAACTACCACACCATCAGACATAGCGTGAAATGAAATCCTGCTGGCTGCAGGCAGCACAGAAGGCATCAGCAGATTGTGCTGGGTCACTGGTGAGTGATGCGTTTCCTGTAGCTTGATTCAGACCCAACAAACCTAGTTTAGGATTTCTTCAATAATCTTGACATCTAAGCTTCCGCACAGTTCCAGGTATTGACAAGGTTTGGGAGAAAGGTCAAATAGAGTCAAGACAGTGTTGCTGGAAAAGCACAGCAGGTCAGGCAGCATCTGAGGAGCAGGAGAATTGATGTTTCAGGGAAAAGCCCTTCAACCATTCCTGATGAAGGACTTCTGCCCGAAATGTCGATTCTCTTGTTCCTCAGATGCTGCCTGACCTGCTGTGCTTTCCCATCACCACACTCTCAACTCTGATCTCCAGCATTTGCAGTCCTCACTTTCACCAAGCAAGGACAAAAAGCCCATGTGTCTCTACCAAGATGATGCTGTGGATGTGGATGTGGAGGCTTTATAAGAACCAAGGCAGATGGTGTGCAGCTGCAGGGTCTGTCTCAATGTGATCGCTAACGGACCGCACTGATTGTCACTAACGGACTGCACTGATTGTCACTAACGGACCGCACTGATTATCGCTAACGGACCGCATTGATTATCGCTAACGGACTGCACTGATTATCACTAACGGACCACACTGAATATCGCTAACTGACTGCACGGATTGTCACTAACAGATCACACTGATTATCGCTAACGGACCGCACTGATTGTCACTAACGGATGGCACTGATTATCACTAACGGACTGCACTGATTATCGCTAACAGACCGCACTGATTGTCACTAACGGATCGCACTGATTATCACTAACGGACTGCACTGATTGTCACTAACGGACCGCACTGATTACCGCTAACGGACCGCACTGATTGTCACTAACGGATCGCACTGATTATCACTAACGGACTGCACTGATTGTCACTAACGGACTGCACTGATTGTCACTAACGGACCGCATTGATTGTCACTAACGGACCGCACTGATTGTCACTAACGGACCACACTGATTATCACTAACGGACCGCATTGATTGTCACTAACGGACCGCACTGATTACCGCTAACGGACCGCACTGATTGTCACTAACGGACCGCACTGATTGTCACTAACAGACTGCACTGATTGTCACTAACGGACTGCATTGATTGTCACTAATGGACCGCACTGATTACCGCTAACGGACTGCACTGATTGTCACTAACGGACCGCACTGATTGTCACTAACGGACCGCACTGATTATCACTAACAGATCACACTGATTATCGCTAACGGACCGCACTGATTGTTACTAACGGATCGCACTGATTGTCACTAACGGACTGCACTGATTATCGCTAACAGACCGCACTGATTGTCACTAATGGACCGCACTGATTACCGCTAACGGACCGCACTGATTGTTACTAACGGACCGCACTGATTGTCACTAACGGACTGCACTGATTGTCACTAACGGACCGCACTGATTACCGCTGACGGACCGCACTGATTGTCACTAACGGACCGCACTGATTATCACTAACGGACCGCATTGATTGTCACTAACGGACCGCACTGATTGTCACTAACGGGCCACACTGATTGTCACTAATGGACTGCACTGATTGTCACTAGCGGACTGCACTGATTATCGCTAACGGACCACACTGATTGTCACTAACGGACCGCACTGATTGTCACTAACGGGCCACACTGATTGTCGCTAACGGACCGCACTGATTATCGTTAACGGACCACACTGATTGTCACTAACGGGCCACACTGATTATCGCTAACGGACCACACTGATTATCACTAACGGACCGCACTGATTGTCACTAACGGACTGCCTGGATTATCACTAACGGACTGCACTGATTGTCACTAACGGACCGCACTGATTACCGCTGACGGATCGCACTGATTGTCACTAACGGACCGCACTGATTATCACTAACGGACCGCATTGATTGTCACTAACGGACCACACTGATTGTCACTAACGGACCGCACTGATTACCGCTAACGGACCGCGCTGATTATCACTAACAGACCGCACTGATTGTCACTAACGGACCACACTGATTGTCACTAATGGACTGCACTGATTGTCACTAACGGACTGCACTGATTATCACTAGCGGACCACACTGATTGTCCCTAACGGGCCACACTGATTGTCACTAACGGGCCACACTGATTGTCGCTAACGGACTGCACTGATTATCACTAACGGACTGCACGGATTATCACTAACGGACTGCACTGATTATCGCTAACGGACCACACTAATTGTCACAAACGGGCCACACTGATTGTCACTAATGGACTGCACTGATTGTCACTAGCGGACTGCACTGATTATCGCTAACGGACCACACTGATTGTCACTAACGGACCGCACTGATTGTCACTAACGGGCCACATTGATTGTCGCTAACGGACTGCACTGATTATCACTAACGGACTGCACTGATTATCGCTAACGGACCACACTGATTGTCACTAACGGGCCACACTGATTGTCACTAATGGACTGCACTGATTGTCACTAGTGGACTGCACTGATTATCGCTAACGGACCGCACTGATTGTCAGTAACGGGCCACACTGATTGTCGCTAACGGACCACACTGATTGTCACTAACGGACCGCACTGATTGTCAGTAACGGGCCACACTGATTGTCGCTAACGGACCACACTGATTATCACTAACGGACCGCACTGATTGTCACTAACGGACTGCATGGATTATCACTAATGGACTGCACTGATTATCACGAATGGACTGCACTGATTAGCACTAACGGACGCACTGATTATCGCTAACGTACTGCACTGATTATCGCTAACGAACCGCACTGATTATCACTAATCGACTGCACTGATAATCGCTAACGAACCGCACTGATTATCACTAACGGACCGCACTGATTGTCACTAACGGACCGCACTGATTATCACTAATGGACCGCACTGATTATCACTAACGGACCGCATTGATTATCGGTAACGGACCGCACTGATTATCACTAACGGACCGCACTGATTATCACTAATGGACTGCACTGATTGTCACTAACGGAGCACACTTATTATCGCTAACGTACCACACTGACTATCGCTGACGGACTGCACGGATTATCACTAACGGACCACACTGATTGTCACTAACAGACGTACTGATTATCGCTAACGGACCGCACTAATTGTCACTAACGGACCACACTGATTGTCACTAACAGACGTACTGATTATCGCTAATGGACCACACTGATTGTCACTAATGGACCACACTGATTGTCACTAACAGACCGCACTGATTATCGCTAACGGACAGCACTGATTGTCACTAATGGACCACACTGATTGTCACTAACAGACCGCACTGATTATCGCTAACGGACAGCACTGATTGTCACTAATGGACCACACTGATTGTCACTAACAGACCGCACTGATTATCACTAACGGACCGCACTGATTGTCACTAACGGACAGCACTGATTATCACTAACGGACAGCACTGATTATCGCTAACGGACCGCACTGATTATCACTAATGGACCGCACTAATTATCACAAACGGACCGCACTGATTGTCACTAACGGACTGCATGGATTATCACTAATGGACTGCACTGATTATCACGAATGGACTGCACTGATTAGCACTAACGGACGCACTGATTATCGCTAACGTACCGTACTGATTATCGCTAACGAACCGCACTGATTATCACTAATCGACTGCACTGATGATCACTAACGGACTGCACTGTTTGTCACTAATGGACAGCACTGATTGTCACTAACGGACCGCACTGATTATCGCTAACGGACCGCACTGATTGTCACTAACGGACCGCACTGATTATCACTAAAGACCACACTGACTGTCACTAACGGACTGCACTGATTAACGCTAACGGACCGCACTGATTGTCACTAACAGACCGCACTGATTGTCACTAACGGACCGCACTGATTATCGCTAATGGACTGCACTCATTATCGCTAACGGACCGCAGTGATTTTCACTAACGGACCGCACTGATTATCGCTAACGGACTGCACTCATTATCGCTAACGGACCGCAGTGATTTTGACTAACGGACTGCACTGATTATCGCTAACGGACCGCATTGATTGTCACTAACAGACCGCACTGATTGTCACTAACGGACCGCACTGATTGTCACTAATGGACCGCACTGATTATCGCTAACGGACCGCACTGATTAACGCTAACGGACCGCACTGATTGTCACTAACGGACCGCACTGATTATCACTAACGGAAACCACTGATAATCACTAACGGACCGCACTGATTGTCACTAACGGACTGCACTGATTGTCACTAACGGACTGCACAGATCATCACTAACGGACCGCACTGATTATCACTAACGGACCGCACTGATTGTCACTAATGGATCGCACTGATTGTCACTAACGGACCGCACTGATTATCGCTAACGGACTGCACTGATTGTCACTAACGGACCGCACTGATTATCACTAACGGACCGCACTGATTGTCACTAACGGACTGCACAGATTATCACTAACGGACCGCACTGATTATCACTAACGGACCGCACTGATTGTCACTAACGGATCGCACTGATTGTCACTAACGGACCGCACTGATTATCGTTAACGGACTGCACTGATTATCACTAACGAACCGCACTGATTATCACTAACGGACCGCACTGATTGTCACTAATGGACCGCACTGATTATCACTAACGGACTGCACTGATTGTCACTAACGGTCTGCACAGATTATCACTAACGGTACCGCACTGATTATCACTAACGGACGCACTGATTGTCACTAACGGACTGCACTGATTATCGCTAACGGACTGCACTGATGATCACTAACGGACCACACTGTTTGTCACTAATGGACACCACTGATTGTCACTAACTGACCACACTGATTATCGCTAACGGACTGCACTGATTATCACTAACGGACCGCACAGATTATCACCAATGGACTGCACTGATGATCACTAACGGACCGCACTGTTTGTCACTAATGGACAGCACTGATTGTCACTAACAGACCGCACTGATTATCGCTAACGGACCACACTGATTGTCACTAATGGACAGCACTGATTGTCACGAACAGACCGCACTGATTATCGCTAACGGACCGCACTGATTATCACTAACAGACCGCACTGATTGTCACTGACGGACCACACTGATTGTCACTAATGGACTGCACTGATTGTCACTAACGGACAGCACTGATTATCACTAACGGACCGCACTGATTATCGCTAACGGACCGCACTGATTATCACTAACGGACGCACTGATGATCACTAACGGACAGCACAGATTATCACTAATGGACTGCACAGATTGTCACTAATGGACGGCACAGATTATCGCTAACGGACGCACTGATTATCGCTAACGTACCGCACTGATTACCACTAAAGGACCGCACTGATTATCGCTAACGGACTGCACTGATTATCCCTAACGTACTGCACTGAATATCGCTAACGGACGGCACTGTTTATCACTAACGGACCGCACTGATTATCACTAACAGACCGCACTGATTATCACTAACGGACTGCACTGATTATCGCTAATGGACCGCACTGATTATCACTAACGGACCGCACTGATTATCACTTACGGACCACACTGATTATCACTAATGGACCGCACTGATTGTCAGTAACGGACCGCACTGATTATCACTAATGGACCGCACTGATTGTCAGTAACGGACCGCACTGTTTATCACTAACGGACCGCACTGATTATCACTAACGGACCGCACTGATTATCACTAACGGACCGCACTGATTATCACTAACGGACCGCACTGATTATCACTAATGGACCGCACTGATTATCGCTAACGGACCGCATTGATTGTCACTAACGGACCGCACTGATTGTCACTAACGGACAGCACTGATTATCACTAATGGACCGCACTGATTATCGCTAACGGACCGCACTGATTATCACTAACGGACCGCACTGATTATCACTAACGGACGCACTGATTGTCACTAACGGACTGCACTGATTATCGCTAACGGACTGCACTGATGATCACTAACGGACCACACTGTTTGTCACTAATGGACACCACTGATTGTCACTAACTGACCACACTGATTATCGCTAACGGACTGCACTGATTATCACTAACGGACCGCACAGATTATCACCAATGGACTGCACTGATGATCACTAACGGACCGCACTGTTTGTCACTAATGGACAGCACTGATTGTCACTAACAGACCGCACTGATTATCGCTAACGGACCACACTGATTGTCACTAATGGACAGCACTGATTGTCACGAACAGACCGCACTGATTATCGCTAACGGACCGCACTGATTATCACTAACAGACCGCACTGATTGTCACTGACGGACCACACTGATTGTCACTAATGGACTGCACTGATTGTCACTAACGGACAGCACTGATTATCACTAACGGACCGCACTGATTATCGCTAACGGACCGCACTGATTATCACTAACGGACGCACTGATGATCACTAACGGACAGCACAGATTATCACTAATGGACTGCACAGATTGTCACTAATGGACGGCACAGATTATCGCTAACGGACGCACTGATTATCGCTAACGTACCGCACTGATTACCACTAAAGGACCGCACTGATTATCGCTAACGGACTGCACTGATTATCCCTAACGTACTGCACTGAATATCGCTAACGGACGGCACTGTTTATCACTAACGGACCGCACTGATTATCACTAACAGACCGCACTGATTATCACTAACGGACTGCACTGATTATCGCTAATGGACCGCACTGATTATCACTAACGGACCGCACTGATTATCACTTACGGACCACACTGATTATCACTAATGGACCGCACTGATTGTCAGTAACGGACCGCACTGATTATCACTAATGGACCGCACTGATTGTCAGTAACGGACCGCACTGTTTATCACTAACGGACCGCACTGATTATCACTAACGGACCGCACTGATTATCACTAACAGACCGCACTGATTATCACTAACGGACCGCACTGATTATCACTAATGGACCGCACTGATTATCGCTAACGGACCGCATTGATTGTCACTAACGGACCGCACTGATTGTCACTAACGGACAGCACTGATTATCACTAATGGACCGCACTGATTATCGCTAACGGACCGCACTGATTATCACTAACGGACCGCACTGATTATCACTAATGGACCGCACTGATTATCACTAATGGACCGCACTGATTATCATTAACGGACTGCACTGATTATCACTAACGGACCGCACTGTTTATCACTAATGGACCGCACTGATTATCGCTAACGGACCGCACTGATTATCGCTAACGGACAGCACTGATTATCACTAACGGACTGCACTGATTATCGCTAACGGACCGCACTGATTGTCAGTAATGGACAGCACTGATTATCGCTAACGGACGCACTGATTATCGCTAACGGACCGCACTGATTATCACCAATGGACAGCACTGATTGTCACTAACAGACCGCACTGATTATCACTAACAGACCGCACTGATTGTCACTAACGGACCACACTGATTGTCACTAATGGACTGCACTGATTGTCACTAACGGACGCACTGATTATCACTAACGGACTGCACTGATTATCACTAACGGACGCACTGATGATCACTAACGGACCGCACAGATTATCACTAATGGACTGCACTGATTGTCAGTAATGGACAGCACTGATTATCGCTAACGGACCGCACTGATTATCACTAACGTACCGCACTGATTATCACTAACGGACTGCACTGATTATCACTAACGGACCGCACTGATTGTCACTAACCGACTGCACTGATTATCACTAACGGATGGCACTGATTATCACTAAAGACCACACTGACTGTCACTAACTGACTGCACTGATTAACGCTAACGGACCGCACTGATTGTCACTAACAGACCGCACTGATTGTCACTAACGAACCGCACTGATTATCGCTAACGGACTGCACTCATTATCGCTAACGGACCGCAGTGATTTTCACTAACGGACCGCACTGATTATCGCTAACGGACTGCACTGATTATCGCTAACGGACCGCAGTGATTTTGACTAACGGACTGCACTGATTATCGCTAACGGACCGCACTGATTGTCACTAACAGACCGCACTGATTGTCACTAACGGACCGCACTGATTGTCACTAATGGACCGCACTGATTATCGCTAACGGACCGCACTGATTAACGCTAACGGACCGCACTGATTGTCACTAACGGACCGCACTGATTGTCACTAACGGACCGCACTGATTATCACTAACGGAAACCACTGATAATCACTAACGGACTGCACTGATTGTCACTAACGGACTGCACTGATTGTCACTAACGGACTGCACAGATTATCACTAACGGACAGCACTGATTATCACTAACGGACCGCACTGATTGCCACTAATTGATCGCACTGATTATCACCAATGGACCGCACTGATTGTCACTAACGGACCGCACTGATTATCACTAACGGAAACCACTGATAATCACTAACGGACTGCACTGATTGTCACTAATGGACCGCACTGATTGTCAGTAACGGACCGCACTGTTTATCACTAACGGACCGCACTGATTATCACTAACGGACCGCACTGATTATCACTAACAGACCGCACTGATTATCACTAACGGACCGCACTGATTATCACTAATGGACCGCACTGATTATCGCTAACGGACCGCATTGATTGTCACTAACGGACCGCACTGATTGTCACTAACGGACAGCACTGATTATCACTAATGGACCGCACTGATTATCGCTAACGGACCGCACTGATTATCACTAACGGACCGCACTGATTATCACTAACGGACGCACTGATTGTCACTAACGGACTGCACTGATTATCGCTAACGGACTGCACTGATGATCACTAACGGACCACACTGTTTGTCACTAATGGACACCACTGATTGTCACTAACTGACCACACTGATTATCGCTAACGGACTGCACTGATTATCACTAACGGACCGCACAGATTATCACCAATGGACTGCACTGATGATCACTAACGGACCGCACTGTTTGTCACTAATGGACAGCACTGATTGTCACTAACAGACCGCACTGATTATCGCTAACGGACCACACTGATTGTCACTAATGGACAGCACTGATTGTCACGAACAGACCGCACTGATTATCGCTAACGGACCGCACTGATTATCACTAACAGACCGCACTGATTGTCACTGACGGACCACACTGATTGTCACTAATGGACTGCACTGATTGTCACTAACGGACAGCACTGATTATCACTAACGGACCGCACTGATTATCGCTAACGGACCGCACTGATTATCACTAACGGACGCACTGATGATCACTAACGGACAGCACAGATTATCACTAATGGACTGCACAGATTGTCACTAATGGACGGCACAGATTATCGCTAACGGACGCACTGATTATCGCTAACGTACCGCACTGATTACCACTAAAGGACCGCACTGATTATCGCTAACGGACTGCACTGATTATCCCTAACGGACTGCACTGAATATCGCTAACGGACGGCACTGTTTATCACTAACGGACCGCACTGATTATCACTAACAGACCGCACTGATTATCACTAACGGACTGCACTGATTATCGCTAATGGACCGCACTGATTATCACTAACGGACCGCACTGATTATCACTTACGGACCACACTGATTATCACTAATGGACCGCACTGATTGTCAGTAACGGACCGCACTGATTATCACTAATGGACCGCACTGATTGTCAGTAACGGACCGCACTGTTTATCACTAACGGACCGCACTGATTATCACTAACGGACCGCACTGATTATCACTAACAGACCGCACTGATTATCACTAACGGACCGCACTGATTATCACTAATGGACCGCACTGATTATCGCTAACGGACCGCATTGATTGTCACTAACGGACCGCACTGATTGTCACTAACGGACAGCACTGATTATCACTAACGGACCGCACTGATTATCGCTAACGGACCGCACTGATTATCACTAACGGACCGCACTGATTATCACTAATGGACCGCACTGATTATCATTAACGGACTGCACTGATTATCACTAACGGACCGCACTGTTTATCACTAATGGACCGCACTGATTATCGCTAACGGACCGCACTGATTATCGCTAACGGACAGCACTGATTATCACTAACGGACTGCACTGATTATCGCTAACGGACCGCACTGATTGTCAGTAATGGACAGCACTGATTATCGCTAACGGACGCACTGATTATCGCTAACGGACCGCACTGATTATCACCAATGGACAGCACTGATTGTCACTAACAGACCGCACTGATTATCACTAACAGACCGCACTGATTGTCACTAACGGACCACACTGATTGTCACTAATGGACTGCACTGATTGTCACTAACGGACGCACTGATTATCACTAACGGACTGCACTGATTATCACTAACGGACGCACTGATGATCACTAACGGACCGCACAGATTATCACTAATGGACTGCACTGATTGTCAGTAATGGACAGCACTGATTATCGCTAACGGACCGCACTGATTATCACTAACGTACCGCACTGATTATCACTAACGGACTGCACTGATTATCACTAACGGACCGCACTGATTGTCACTAACCGACTGCACTGATTATCACTAACGGATGGCACTGATTATCACTAAAGACCACACTGACTGTCACTAACTGACTGCACTGATTAACGCTAACGGACCGCACTGATTGTCACTAACAGACCGCACTGATTGTCACTAACGAACCGCACTGATTATCGCTAACGGACTGCACTCATTATCGCTAACGGACCGCAGTGATTTTCACTAACGGACCGCACTGATTATCGCTAACGGACTGCACTGATTATCGCTAACGGACCGCAGTGATTTTGACTAACGGACTGCACTGATTATCGCTAACGGACCGCACTGATTGTCACTAACAGACCGCACTGATTGTCACTAACGGACCGCACTGATTGTCACTAATGGACCGCACTGATTATCGCTAACGGACCGCACTGATTAACGCTAACGGACCGCACTGATTGTCACTAACGGACCGCACTGATTATCACTAACGGAAACCACTGATAATCACTAACGGACTGCACTGATTGTCACTAACGGACTGCACTGATTGTCACTAACGGACTGCACAGATTATCACTAACGGACAGCACTGATTATCACTAACGGACCGCACTGATTGCCACTAATTGATCGCACTGATTATCACCAATGGACCGCACTGATTGTCACTAACGGACTGCACAGATTATCACTAACGGACCGCACTGATTGTCACTAACGGATCGCACTGATTGTCACTAACGGACCGCACTGATTATCATTAACGGACTGCACTGATTATCACTAACGAACCGCACTGATTATCACTAACGGACCGCACTGATTGTCACTAATGGACCGCACTGATTATCACTAACGGACTGCACTGATTGTAACTAACGGTCTGCACAGATTATCACTAACGGTACCGCACTGATTATCACTAACGGACGCACTGATTGACACTAACGGACTGCACTGATTATCGCTAACGGACTGCACTGATTATCACTAACAGACCGCACTGATCGTCACTAACGGACCACACTGATTGTCACTAATGGACTGCACTGATTGTCACTAACGGACGCACTGATTATCACTAATGGACTGCACTGATTATCACTAACGGACGCACTGATGATCACTAACGGACCGCACAGATTATCACTAATGGACTGCACTGATTGTCAGTAATGGACAGCACTGATTATCGCTAACGTACCGCACTGATTATCACTAACGGACCGCACTGATTGTCACTAACGGACTGCACTGATTATCACTAACGGATGGCACTGATTATCACTAAAGACCACACTGACTGTCACTAACGGACTGCACTGATTAACGCTAACGGACCGCACTGATTGTCACTAACAGACCGCACTGATTGTCACTAACGAACCGCACTGATTATCATTAACGGACCACACTGATTATCACTAATGGACCGCACTGATTATCACTAATGGACCGCACTGATTATCATTAACGGACTGCACTGATTATCACTAACGGACCGCACTGTTTAACACTAATGGACCGCACTGATTATCGCTAACGGACCGCACTGATTATCGCTAACGGACAGCACTGATTATCACTAACGGACTGCACTGATTATCGCTAACGGACCGCACTGATTGTCAGTAATGGACAGCACTGATTATCGCTAACGGACGCACTGATTATCGCTAACGGACCGCACTGATTATCACCAATGGACAGCACTGATTGTCACTAACAGACCGCACTGATTATCACTAACAGACCGCACTGATTGTCACTAACGGACCACACTGATTGTCACTAATGGACTGCACTGATTGTCACTAACGGACGCACTGATTATCACTAACGGACTGCACTGATTATCACTAACGGACGCACTGATGATCACTAACGGACCGCACAGATTATCACTAATGGACTGCACTGATTGTCAGTAATGGACAGCACTGATTATCGCTAACGGACCGCACTGATTATCACTAACGTACCGCACTGATTATCACTAACGGACTGCACTGATTATCACTAACGGACCGCACTGATTGTCACTAACGGACTGCACTGATTGTCACTAACGGATGGCACTGATTATCACTAAAGACCACACTGACTGTCACTAACGGACTGCACTGATTAACGCTAACGGACCGCACTGATTGTCACTAACAGACCGCACTGATTGTCACTAACGAACCGCACTGATTATCGCTAACGGACTGCACTCATTATCGCTAACGGACCGCAGTGATTTTCACTAACGGACCGCACTGATTATCGCTAACGGACTGCACTGATTATCGCTAACGGACCGCAGTGATTTTGACTAACGGACTGCACTGATTATCGCTAACGGACCGCACTGATTGTCACTAACAGACCGCACTGATTGTCACTAACGGACCGCACTGATTGTCACTAATGGACCGCACTGATTATCGCTAACGGACCGCACTGATTAACGCTAACGGACCGCACTGATTGTCACTAACGGACCGCACTGATTGTCACTAACGGACCGCACTGATTATCACTAACGGAAACCACTGATAATCACTAACGGAATGCACTGATTGTCACTAACGGACTGCACTGATTGTCACTAACGGACTGCACAGATTATCACTAACGGACAGCACTGATTATCACTAACGGACCGCACTGATTGCCACTAATGGATCGCACTGATTATCACCAATGGACCGCACTGATTGTCACTAACGGACCGCACTGATTATCACTAACGGACCGCACTGATTGTCACTAACGGATCGCACTGATTGTCACTAACGGACTGCACAGATTATCACTAACGGACCGCACTGATTATCACTAACGGACCGCACTGATTATCACTAACGAACCGCACTGATTATCACTAACGGACCGCACTGATTGTCACTAATGGACCGCACTGATTATCACTAACGGACTGCACTGATTGTAACTAACGGTCTGCACAGATTATCACTAACGGTACCGCACTGATTATCACTAACGGACGCACTGATTGACACTAACGGACTGCACTGATTATCGCTAACGGACTGCACTGATTATCACTAACAGACCGCACTGATTGTCACTAACGGACCACACTGATTGTCACTAATGGACTGCACTGATTGTCACTAACGGACGCACTGATGATCACTAACGGACCGCACAGATTATCACTAATGGACTGCACTGATTGTCAGTAATGGACAGCACTGATTATCGCTAACGGACCGCACTGATTATCACTAACGTACCGCACTGATTATCACTAACGGACCGCACTGATTGTCACTAACGGACTGCACTGATTATCACTAACGGATGGCACTGATTATCACTAAAGACCACACTGACTGTCACTAACGGACTGCACTGATTAACGCTAACGGACCGCACTGATTGTCACTAACAGACCGCACTGATTGTCACTAACGAACCGCACTGATTATCGCTAACGGACTGCACTCATTATCGCTAACGGACCGCAGTGATTTTCACTAACGGACCGCACTGATTATCGCTAACGGACTGCACTGATTATCGCTAACGGACCGCAGTGATTTTGACTAACGGACTGCACTGATTATCGCTAACGGACCGCACTGATTGTCACTAACAGACCGCACTGATTGTCACTAACGGACCGCACTGATTGTCACTAATGGACCGCACTGATTATCGCTAACGGACCACACTGATTAACGCTAACGGACCGCACTGATTGTCACTAACGGACCGCACTGATTATCACTAACGGAAACCACTGATAATCACTAACGGACCGCACTGATTGTCACTAACGGACTGCACTGATTGTCACTAACGGACTGCACAGATTATCACTAACGGACAGCACTGATTATCACTAACGGACCGCACTGATTGCCACTAATGGATCGCACTGATTATCACCAATGGACCGCACTGATTGTCACTAACGGACTGCACAGATTATCACTAACGGACCGCACTGATTATCACTAACGGACCGCACTGATTGTCACTAACGGATCGCACTGATTGTCACTAACGGACCGCACTGATTATCGTTAACGGACTGCACTGATTATCACTAACGAACCGCACTGATTATCACTAACGGACCGCACTGATTGTCACTAATGGACCGCACTGATTATCACTAACGGACTGCACTGATTGTCACTAACGGTCTGCACAGATTATCACTAACGGTACCGCACTGATTATCACTAACGGACGCACTGATTGTCACTAACGGACTGCACTGATTATCGCTAACGGACTGCACTGATGATCACTAACGGACCACACTGTTTGTCACTAATGGACACCACTGATTGTCACTAACGGACCGCACTGATTATCACTAATGGACCGCACAGATTATCACTAACGGACTGCACTGATTGTCAGTAATGGACAGCACTGATTATCGCTAACGGACGCACTGATTATCGCTAACGGACCGCACTGATTATCACTAACAGACCGCACTGATTGTCACTAACGGACCACACTGATTGTCACTAATGGACTGCACTGATTGTCACTTACGGACCACACTGATTATCACTAACGGACCGCACTGATTATCACTAACGGACCGCGCTGATTATCATTAACAGACCGCACTGATTGTCACTTACGGACTGCACTGAATATCGCTAATGGACCGCACTGATTATCACTAACGGACCGCACTGATTATCACTAACGGACCGCACTGTTTATCGCTAACGGACCGCGCTGATTATCACTAACGGACCGCACTGATTATCACTAACGGACCACACTGATTATCACTAACGGACCGCACTGTTTATTGCTAACGGACTGCACTGATTATCACTAATAGACCGCATTGATTGTCACTAACAGACCGCATTGATTGTCACTAACGGACTGCACTGAATATCGCTAACGGACGGCTCTGTTTATCACTAACGGACCGCACTGATTACTGCTAACGGACCGCACTGATTATCACTAACGGACCGCACTGATTGTCACTAACGGATCGCACTGATTATCACTAACGGACCGCATTGATTGTCACTAACGGACCGCACTGATTATCACTAACGGAGCGCACTGATTATCGCTAACGGACCGCACTGTTTATCGCTAACGGACCGCACTGATTATCACTAACAGACCGCACTGATTGTCACTAACGGACCGCACTGATTATCACTTTCGGACCACACTGATTATCACTTACGGACCGCACTGTTTATCGCTAACGGACCGCACTGATTATCACTAACGGACCGCACTGATTGCCACTAATGGACCGCACTGATTATCACTAACGGACTGCACTGATTGTCACTAACGGACCGCACTGTTTATTGCTAACGGACTGCGCTGATTATCACTAACAGACCGCATTGATTGTCACTAACAGACCGC
Source organism: Hemiscyllium ocellatum (assembly GCF_020745735.1). Taxonomy (NCBI): domain Eukaryota; kingdom Metazoa; phylum Chordata; class Chondrichthyes; order Orectolobiformes; family Hemiscylliidae; genus Hemiscyllium; species Hemiscyllium ocellatum. The sequence goes on from NW_026867659.1 coordinate 25,899, forward strand.
ATTGACTGTCACTAACGGACTGCACTGAATATCGCTAACGGACGGCTCTGTTTATCACTAACGGACCGCACTGATTACTGCTAACGGACCGCACTGATTATCACTAACGGACCGCACTGATTGTCACTAACGGATCGCACTGATTATCACTAACGGACCGCATTGATTGTCACTAACGGACCGCACTGATTATCACTAACGGAGCGCACTGATTATCTCTAACGGACCGCACTGTTTATCGCTAACGGACCGCACTGATTATCACTAACAGACCGCACTGATTGTCACTAACGGACCGCACTGATTATCACTTTCGGACCACACTGATTATCACTTACGGACCGCACTGTTTATCGCTAACGGACCGCGCTGATTATCACTAACGGACCGCACTGATTGCCACTAATGGATCGCACTGATTATCACCAATGGACCGCACTGATTGTCACTAACGGACTGCACAGATTATCACTAACGGACCGCACTGATTATCACTAACGGACCGCACTGATTGTCACTAACGGATCGCACTGATTGTCACTAACGGACCGCACTGATTATCGTTAACGGACTGCACTGATTATCACTAACGAACCGCACTGATTATCACTAACGGACCGCACTGATTGTCACTAATGGACCGCACTGATTATCACTAACGGACCGCACTGATTGTCACTAACGGTCTGCACAGATTATCACTAACGGTACCGCACTGATTATCACTAACAGACGCACTGATTGTCACTAACGGACTGCACTGATTATCGCTAACGGACTGCACTGATTATCACTAACAGACCGCACTGATTGTCACTAACGGACCACACTGATTGTCACTAATGGACTGCACTGATTGTCACTAACGGACGCACTGATTATCACTAACGGACTGCACTGATTATCACTAACGGACGCACTGATGATCACTAACGGACCGCACAGATTATCACTAATGGACTGCACTGATTGTCAGTAATGGACAGCACTGATTATCGCTAACGGACCGCACTGATTATCACTAACGTACCGCACTGATTATCACTAACGGACTGCACTGATTATCGCTAACGGACCGCACTGATTGTCACTAACGGACTGCACTGATTATCACTAACGGATGGCACTGATTATCACTAAAGACCACACTGACTGTCACTAACGGACTGCACTGATTAACGCTAACGGACCGCACTGATTGTCACTAACAGACCGCACTGATTGTCACTAACGGACCGCACTGATTATCGCGAACGGACTGCACTCATTATCGCTAACGGACCGCAGTGATTTTCACTAACGGACCGCACTGATTATCGCTAACGGACTGCACTGATTATCGCTAACGGACCGCAGTGATTTTGACTAACGGACTGCACTGATTATCGCTAACGGACCGCACTGATTGTCACTAACAGACCGCACTGATTGTCACTAACGGACCGCACTGATTGTCACTAATGGACCGCACTGATTATCGCTAACGGACCGCACTGATTAATGCTAACGGACCGCACTGATTGTCACTAACGGACCGCACTGATTATCACTAACGGAAACCACTGATAATCACTAACGGACCGCACTGGTTGTCACTAACGGACTGCACTGATTGTCACTAACGGACTGCACAGATTATCACTAACGGACAGCACTGATTATCACTAACGGACCGCACTGATTGCCACTAATGGATCGCACTGATTAACACCAATGGACCGCACTGATTGTCACTAACGGACTGCACAGATTATCACTAACGGACCGCACTGATTATCACTAACGGACCGCACTGATTGTCACTAACGGATCGCACTGATTGTCACTAACGGACCGCACTGATTATCGTTAACGGACTGCACTGATTATCACTAACGAACCGCACTGATTATCACTAACGGACCGCACTGATTGTCACTAATGGACCGCACTGATTATCACTAACGGACTGCACTGATTGTCACTAACGGTCTGCACAGATTATCACTAACGGTACCGCACTGATTATCACTAACGGACGCACTGATTGTCACTAACGGACTGCACTGATTATCGCTAACGGACTGCACTGATTATCACTAACGGACCACACTGTTTGTCACTAATGGACACCACTGATTGTCACTAACGGACCGCACTGATTATCACTAACGGACCGCACAGATTATCACTAACGGACTGCACTGATTGTCAGTAATGGACAGCACTGATTATCGCTAACGGACGCACTGATTATCGCTAACGGACCGCACTGATTATCACTAACAGACCGCACTGATTGTCACTAACTGACCACACTGATTGTCACTAATGGACTGCACTGATTGTCACTTACGGACCACACTGATTATCACTAACGGACCGCACTGATTATCACTAACGGACCGCGCTGATTATCATTAACAGACCGCACTGATTGTCACTTACGGACTGCACTGAATATCGCTAATGGACCGCACTGATTATCACTAACGGACCGCACTGATTATCACTAACGGACCGCACTGTTTATCGCTAACGGACCGCACTGATTATCACTAACGGACCGCACTGATTATCACTAACGGACCACACTGATTATCACTAACGGACCGCACTGTTTATTGCTAACGGACTGCGCTGATTATCACTAACAGACCGCATTGATTGTCACTAACAGACCGCATTGATTGTCACTAACGGACTGCACTGAATATCGCTAACGGACGGCTCTGTTTATCACTAACGGACCGCACTGATTACTGCTAACGGACCGCACTGATTATCACTAACGGACCGCACTGATTGTCACTAACGGACCGCACTGATTGTCACTAACGGATCGCACTGATTATCACTAACGGACCGCATTGATTGTCACTAACGGACCGCACTGATTATCACTAACGGAGCGCACTGATTATCGCTAACGGACCGCACTGTTTATCGCTAACGGACCGCACTGATTATCACTAACAGACCGCACTGATTGTCACTAACGGACCGCACTGATTATCACTTTCGGACCACACTGATTATCTCTTACGGACCGCACTGTTTATCGCTAACGGACCGCGCTGATTATCACTAACAGACCGCATTGATTGTCACTAACGGACCGCACTGATTGTCACTAACGGACCGCACTGATTATCACTAACGGAAACCACTGATAATCACTAACGGACCGCACTGATTGTCACTAACGGACTGCACTGATTGTCACTAACGGACTGCACAGATTATCACTAACGGACAGCACTGATTATCACTAACGGACCGCACTGATTGCCACTAATGGATCGCACTGATTATCACCAATGGACCGCACTGATTGTCACTAACGGACTGCACAGATTATCACTAACGGACCGCACTGATTATCACTAACGGACCGCACTGATTGTCACTAACGGACTGCACTGATTATCGCTAATGGACCGCACTGATTATCTCTAACGGACCGCACTGATTGTCACGAACGGACCATACTGATTATCACTAACGGACCGCACAGATTATCGCTAACGGACCGCACTGCTTGTCACTAACGGACCACACTGATTATCACTAACGGACCGCACTGATTATCACTAACGGACCGCGCTGATTATCACTAACAGACCGCACCGATTGTCACTAACGGACTGCACTGATTATCGCTAAGGGACCGCACTGATTATCACTAACGGACCGCACTGTTTATCACTAACGGACCGCACTGTTTATCGCTAACGGACCGCGCTGATTATCACTAACGGACCGCACTGATTATCACTAACGGACCACACTGATTATCACTAACGGACCGCACTGTTTATCACTAACGGACCGCACTGATTGTCAGTAATGGACCGCACTTTTTATCACTAACGGACCGCACTGATTGTCAGTAACGGACCGCACTGTTTATCACTAATGGACCGCACTGATTGTCAGTAACGGACCGCACTGTTTATCACTAACGGACCGCACTGATTGTCACTAACGGACCGCACTGATTATCACTAACAGACCGCACTGATTATCACTAACGGACCGCACTGATTATCACTAATGGACCGCACTGATTATCGCTAACGGACCGCATTGATTGTCACTAACGGACCGCACTGATTGTCACTAACGGACAGCACTGATTATCACTAATGGACCGCACTGATTATCGCTAACGGACCGCACTGATTATCACTAACGGACCGCACTGATTATCATTAACGGACCACACTGATTATCACTAATGGACCGCACTGATTATCACTAATGGACCGCACTGATTATCATTAATGGACTGCACTGATTATCACTAACGGACGCACTGATGATCACTAACGGACCGCACAGATTATCACTAATGGACTGCACTGATTGTCAGTAATGGACAGCACTGATTATCGCTAACGGACCACACTGTTTGTCACTAATGGACACCACTGATTGTCACTAAAGGACCGCACTGATTATCACTAATGGACCGCACAGATTATCACTAACGGACTGCACTGATTGTCAGTAATGGACAGCACTGATTATCGCTAACGGACGCACTGATTATCGCTAACGGACCGCACTGATTATCACTAACAGACCGCACTGATTGTCACTAACGGACCACACTGATTGTCACTAATGGACTGCACTGATTGTCACTTACGGACCACACTGATTATCACTAACGGACCGCACTGATTATCACTAACGGACCGCGCTGATTATCATTAACAGACCGCACTGATTGTCACTTACGGACTGCACTGAATATCGCTAATGGACCGCACTGATTATCACTAACGGACCGCACTGATTATCACTAACGGACCGCACTGTTTATCGCTAACGGACCGCGCTGATTATCACTAACGGACCGCACTGATTATCACTAACGGACCACACTGATTATCACTAACGGACCGCACTGTTTATTGCTAACGGACTGCGCTGATTATCACTAACAGACCGCATTGATTGTCACTAACAGACCGCATTGATTGTCACTAACGGACTGCACTGAATATCGCTAACGGACGGCTCTGTTTATCACTAACGGACCGCACTGATCACTGCTAACGGACCGCACTGATTATCACTAACGGACCGCACTGATTGTCACTAACGGACCGCACTGATTGTCACTAACGGATCGCACTGATTATCACTAACGGACCGCATTGATTGTCACTAACGGACCGCACTGATTATCACTAACGGAGCGCACTGATTATCGCTAACGGACCGCACTGTTTATCGCTAACGGACCGCACTGATTATCACTAACAGACCGCACTGATTGTCACTAACGGACCGCACTGATTATCACTTTCGGACCACACTGATTATCACTTACGGACCGCACTGTTTATCGCTAACGGACCGCGCTGATTATCACTAACGGACCGCACTGATTGCCACTAATGGATCGCACTGATTATCACCAATGGACCGCACTGATTGTCACTAACGGACTGCACAGATTATCACTAACGGACCGCACTGATTATCACTAACGGACCGCACTGATTGTCACTAACGGATCGCACTGATTGTCACTAACGGACCGCACTGATTATCGTTAACGGACTGCACTGATTATCACTAACGAACCGCACTGATTATCACTAACGGACCGCACTGATTGTCACTAATGGACCGCACTGATTATCACTAACGGACCGCACTGATTGTCACTAACGGTCTGCACAGATTATCACTAACGGTACCGCACTGATTATCACTAACAGACGCACTGATTGTCACTAACGGACTGCACTGATTATCGCTAACGGACTGCACTGATTATCACTAACAGACCGCACTGATTGTCACTAACGGACCACACTGATTGTCACTAATGGACTGCACTGATTGTCACTAACGGACGCACTGATTATCACTAACGGACTGCACTGATTATCACTAACGGACGCACTGATGATCACTAACGGACCGCACAGATTATCACTAATGGACTGCACTGATTGTCAGTAATGGACAGCACTGATTATCGCTAACGGACCGCACTGATTATCACTAACGTACCGCACTGATTATCACTAACGGACTGCACTGATTATCGCTAACGGACCGCACTGATTGTCACTAACGGACTGCACTGATTATCACTAACGGATGGCACTGATTATCACTAAAGACCACACTGACTGTCACTAACGGACTGCACTGATTAACGCTAACGGACCGCACTGATTGTCACTAACAGACCGCACTGATTGTCACTAACGGACCGCACTGATTATCGCTAACGGACAGCACTCATTATCGCTAACGGACCGCAGTGATTTTCACTAACGGACCGCACTGATTATCGCTAACGGACTGCACTGATTATCGCTAACGGACCGCAGTGATTTTGACTAACGGACTGCACTGATTATCGCTAACGGACCGCACTGATTGTCACTAACAGACCGCACTGATTGTCACTAACGGACCGCACTGATTGTCACTAATGGACCGCACTGATTATCGCTAACGGACCGCACTGATTAACGCTAACGGACCGCACTGATTGTCACTAACGGACCGCACTGATTGTCACTAACGGACCGCACTGATTATCACTAACGGAAACCACTGATAATCACTAACGGACCGCACTGATTGTCACTAACGGACTGCACTGATTGTCACTAACGGACTGCACAGATTATCACTAACGGACAGCACTGATTATCACTAACGGACCGCACTGATTGCCACTAATGGATCGCACTGATTATCACCAATGGACCGCACTGATTGTCACTAACGGACTGCACAGATTATCACTAACGGACCGCACTGATTATCACTAACGGACCGCACTGATTGTCACTAACGGATCGCACTGATTGTCACTAACGGACCGCACTGATTATCGTTAACGGACTGCACTGATTATCACTAACGGACCACACTGTTTGTCACTAATGGACACCACTGATTGTCACTAACGGACCGCACTGATTATCACTAACGGACCGCACAGATTATCACTAACGGACTGCACTGATTGTCAGTAATGGACAGCACTGATTATCGCTAACGGACGCACTGATTATCGCTAACGGACCGCACTGATTATCACTAACAGACCGCACTGATTGTCACTAACTGACCACACTGATTGTCACTAATGGACTGCACTGATTGTCACTTACGGACCACACTGATTATCACTAACGGACCGCACTGATTATCACTAACGGACTGCGCTGATTATCATTAACAGACCGCACTGATTGTCACTCACGGACTGCACTGAATATCGCTAATGGACCGCACTGATTATCACTAACGGACCGCACTGATTATCACTAACGGACCGCACTGTTTATCGCTAACGGACCGCGCTGATTATCACTAACGGACCGCACTGATTATCACTAACGGACCACACTGATTATCACTAACGGACCGCACTGTTTATTGCTAACGGACTGCGCTGATTATCACTAACAGACCGCATTGATTGTCACTAACAGACCGCATTGATTGTCACTAACGGACTGCACTGAATATCGCTAACGGACGGCTCTGTTTATCACTAACGGACCGCACTGATTACTGCTAACGGACCGCACTGATTATCACTAACGGACCGCACTGATTGTCACTAACGGATCGCACTGATTATCACTAACGGACCGCATTGATTGTCACTAACGGACCGCACTGATTATCACTAACGGAGCGCACTGATTATCGCTAACGGACCGCACTGTTTATCGCTAACGGACCGCACTGATTATCACTAACAGACCGCACTGATTGTCACTAACGGACCGCACTGATTATCACTTTCGGACCACACTGATTATCTCTTACGGACCGCACTGTTTATCGCTAACGGACCGCGCTGATTATCACTAACAGACCGCATTGATTGTCACTAACGGACCGCACTGATTGTCACTAACGGACCGCACTGATTATCACTAACGGAAACCACTGATAATCACTAACGGACCGCACTGATTGTCACTAACGGACTGCACTGATTGTCACTAACGGACTGCACAGATTATCACTAACGGACAGCACTGATTATCACTAACGGACCGCACTGATTGCCACTAATGGATCGCACTGATTATCACCAATGGACCGCACTGATTGTCACTAACGGACTGCACAGATTATCACTAACGGACCGCACTGATTATCACTAACGGACCGCACTGATTGTCACTAACGGACTGCACTGATTATCGCTAATGGACCGCACTGATTATCACTAACGGACCGCACTGATTGTCACGAACGGACCATACTGATTATCACTAACGGACCGCACAGATTATCGCTAACGGACCGCACTGCTTGTCACTAACGGACCACACTGATTATCACTAACGGACCGCACTGATTATCACTAACGGACCGCGCTGATTATCACTAACGGACCGCACTGATTATCACTAACGGACCGCACTGATTATCACTAACGGACCGCACTGATTATCACTAACGGACCGCACTGTTTATCACTAACGGACCGCGCTGATTATCACTAACGGACCGCACTGATTATCACTAACGGACCACACTGATTATCACTAACGGACCGCACTGTTTATCACTAACGGACCGCACTGATTGTCAGTAACGGACCGCACTTTTTATCACTAACGGACCGCACTGATTGTCAGTAACGGACCGCACTGTTTATCACTAACGGACCACACTGATTGTCAGTAACGGACCGCACTGATTATCACTAATGGACCGCACTGATTATCACTAACGGACCGCACTGATTATCACTAACGGACCGCACTGATTATCACTAACGGACCGCACTGATTATCACTAACGGACCGCACTGATTATCACTAACGGACCGCACTGATTATCACTAACGGACCGCACTGATTATCACTAACGGACCGCACTGATTGTCACTAACGGACCGCACTGATTGTCACTAACGGACCGCACTGATTGTCACTAACGGACCGCATTGATTGTCACTAACGGACCGCACTGATTGTCACTAACGGACCGCACTGATTGTCACTAACGGACCGCACTGATTATCACTAACGGACCGCACTGATTATCACTAACGGACCGCACTGATTATCACTAACGGACCACACTGATTATCACTAATGGACCGCACTGATTATCACTAATGGACCGCACTGATTATCATTAATGGACTGCACTGATTATCACTAACGGACCGCACTGTTTATCACTAATGGACCGCACTGATTATCGCTAACGGACCGCACTGATTATCGCTAACGGACAGCACTGATTATCACTAACGGACTGAACTGATTATCGCTAACGGACCGCACTGATTATCACTAACGGACCGCACTGATTGTCAGTAACGGACCGCACTGATTATCACTAACGGACCGCACTGATTGTCACTAACGGACCGCACTGATTATCACTAACGGACCGCACTGATTATCACTAACGGACCGCACTGATTATCACTAACGGACCGCACTGATTATCACTAACGGACCGCACTGATTATCACTAACGGACCGCACTGATTATCACTAACGGACCGCACTGATTATCACTAACGGACCGCACTGATTATCACTAACGGACCGCACTGATTGTCACTAACGGACCGCACTGATTATCACTAACGGACCGCACTGATTATCACTAATGGACCGCACTGATTATCGCTAAAGGACCGCACTGATTATCACTAACGGACCGCACTGATTATCACTAACGGACCGCACTGATTATCACTAATGGACCGCACTGATTATCACTAATGGACCGCACTGATTATCACTAACGGACCGCACTGATTATCACTAACGGACCGCACTGTTTATCACTAACGGACCGCACTGATTATCACTAACGGACCGCACTGATTATCACTAACGGACCGCACTGATTATCACTAACGGACCGCACTGATTATCACTAACGGACCGCACTGATTATCACTAACGGACCGCACTGATTATCACTAACGGACCGCACTGTTTATCACTAATGGACCACACGGATTGTCAGTAACGGACCGCACTGATTATCACTAATGGACCGCACTGATTGTCAGTAACGGACCGCACTGTTTATCACTAACGGACCGCACTGATTGTCACTAACGGACCGCACTGATTATCACTAACAGACCGCACTGATTATCACTAACGGACCGCACTGATTATCACTAATGGACCGCACTGATTATCGCTAACGGACCGCATTGATTGTCACTAACGGACCGCACTGATTATCACTAACGGACCACACTGATTATCACTAACGGACCACACTGTTTATTGCTAACGGACTGCGCTGATTATCACTAACAGACCGCATTGATTGTCACTAACAGACCGCATTGATTGTCACTAACGGACTGCACTGAATATCGCTAACGGACGCACTGTTTATCACTAACGGACCGCACTGATTACTGCTAACGGACCGCACTGATTATCACTAACGGACCGCACTGATTGTCACTAACGGACCGCACTGATTGTCACTAACGGATCGCACTGATTATCACTAACGGACCGCATTGATTGTCACTAACGGACCGCACTGATTATCACTAACGGAGCGCACTGATTATCGCTAACGGACCGCACTGTTTATCGCTAACGGACCGCACTGATTATCACTAACAGACCGCACTGATTGTCACTAACGGACCGCACTGATTATCACTTTCGGACCACACTGATTATCTCTTACGGACCGCACTGTTTATCGCTAACGGACCGCGCTGATTATCACTAACAGACCGCATTGATTGTCACTAACGGACCGCACTGATTGTCACTAACGGACCGCACTGATTATCACTAACGGAAACCACTGATTATCACTAACGGACCGCACTGATTGTCACTAACGGACTGCACTGATTGTCACTAACGGACTGCACAGATTATCACTAACGGACAGCACTGATTATCACTAACGGACCGCACTGATTGCCACTAATGGATCGCACTGATTATCACCAATGGACCGCACTGATTGTCACTAACGGACTGCACTGATTATCACTAACGGACCGCACTGATTATCACTAACGGACCGCACTGATTGTCACTAACGGACTGCACTGATCATCGCTAATGGACCGCACTGATTATCACTAACGGACCGCACTGATTGTCACTAACGGACCATACTGATTATCACTAACGGACCGCACAGATTATCGCTAACGGACCGCACTGATTGTCACTAACGGACCACACTGATTATCACTAACGGACCGCACTGATTATCACTAACGGACCGCGCTGATTATCACTAACAGACCGCACCGATTGTCACTAACGGACTGCACTGATTATCGCTAAGGGACCGCACTGATTATCACTAACGGACCGCACTGTTTATCACTAACGGACCGCACTGTTTATCGCTAACGGACCGCGCTGATTATCACTAACGGACCGCACTGATTATCACTAACGGACCACACTGATTATCACTAACGGACCGCACTGTTTATCACTAACGGACCGCACTGATTGTCAGTAACGGACCGCACTTTTTATCACTAACGGACCGCACTGATTGTCAGTAACGGACCGCACTGTTTATCACTAATGGACCACACGGATTGTCAGTAACGGACCGCACTGATTATCACTAATGGACCGCACTGATTGTCAGTAACGGACCGCACTGTTTATCACTAACGGACCGCACTGATTGTCACTAACGGACCGCACTGATTATCACTAACAGACCGCACTGATTATCACTAACGGACCGCACTGATTATCACTAATGGACCGCACTGATTATCGCTAACGGACCGCATTGATTGTCACTAACGGACCGCACTGATTGTCACTAACGGACAGCACTGATTATCACTAATGGACCGCACTGATTATCGCTAACGGACCGCACTGATTATCACTAACGGACCGCACTGATTATCATTAACGGACCACACTGATTATCACTAACGGACCGCACTGATTATCACTAATGGACCGCACTGATTATCATTAATGGACTGCACTGATTATCACTAACGGACCGCACTGTTTATCACTAATGGACCGCACTGATTATCGCTAACGGACCGCACTGATTATCGCTAACGGACAGCACTGATTATCACTAACGGACTGAACTGATTATCGCTAACGGACCGCACTGATTGTCAGTAATGGACAGCACTGATTATCGCTAACGGACGCACTGATTATCGCTAACGGACCGCACTGATTATCACCAATGGACAGCACTGATTGTCACTAACAGACCGCACTGATTATCACTAACAGACCGCACTGATTGTCACTAACGGACCACACTGATTGTCACTAATGGACTGCACTGATTGTCACTAACGGACGCACTGATTATCACTAACGGACTGCACTGATTATCACTAACGGACGCACTGATGATCACTAACGGACCGCACAGATTATCACTAATGGACTGCACTGATTGTCAGTAATGGACAGCACTGATTATCGCTAACGGACCGCACTGATTATCACTAACGGACCGCACTGATTATCACTAACGGACTGCACTGATTATCGCTAACGGACTGCACTGATTGTCACTAACGGACTGCACTGATTATCACTAACGGATGGCACTGATTATCACTAAAGACCACACTGACTGTCACTAACGGACTGCACTGATTAACGCTAACGGACCGCACTGATTGTCACTAACAGACCGCACTGATTGTCACTAACGGACCGCACTGATTATCGCTAACGGACTGCACTGATTATCGCTAACGGACCGCAGTGATTTTCACTAACGGACCGCATTGATTATCGCTAACGGACTGCACTGATTATCGCTAACGGACCGCACTGATTTTGACTAACGGACTGCACTGATTATCGCTAACGGACCGCACTGATTGTCACTAACAGACCGCACTGATTGTCACTAACGGACCGCACTGATTGTCACTAATGGACCGCACTGATTATCGCTAACGGCCCGCACTGATTAACGCTAACGGACCGCACTGATTGTCACTAACGGACCGCACTGATTGTCACTAACGGACCGCACTGATTATCACTAACGGAAACCACTGATAATCACTAACGGACCGCACTGATTGTCACTAACGGACTGCACTGATTGTCACTAACGGACTGCACAGATTATCACTAACGGACAGCACTGATTATCACTAACGGACCGCACTGATTGCCACTAATGGATCGCACTGATTATCACCAATGGACCGCACTGATTGTCACTAACGGACTGCACAGATTATCACTAACGAACCGCACTGATTATCACTAACGGACCGCACTGATTGTCACTAATGGACCGCACTGATTATCACTAACGGACTGCACTGATTGTCACTAACGGTCTGCACAGATTATCACTAACGGTACCGCACTGATTATCACTAACGGACGCACTGATTGTCACTAACGGACTGCACTGATTATCGCTAACGGACTGCACTGATGATCACTAACGGACCACACTGTTTGTCACTAATGGACACCACTGATTGTCACTAACGGACCGCACTGATTATCACTAACGGACCGCACTGATTATCACTAACGGACTGCACTGATTGTCAGTAATGGACAGCACTGATTATCGCTAACGGACGCACTGATTATCGCTAACGGACCGCACTGATTATCACTAACAGACCGCACTGATTGTCACTAACGGACCACACTGATTGTCACTAATGGACTGCACTGATTGTCACTAACGGACTGCACTGATTATCACTAACGGACCACACTGATTATCACTAACGGACCGCACTGATTATCACTAACGGACCGCGCTGATTATCATTATCAGACCGCACTGATTGTCACTAACGGACTGCACTGAATATCGCTAATGGACCGCACTGATTATCACTAACGGACCGCACTGATTATCACTAACGGACCGCACTGTTTATCGCTAACGGACCGCGCTGATTATCACTAACGGACCGCACTGATTATCACTAACGGACCACACTGATTATCACTAACGGACCGCACTGTTTATTGCTAACGGACTGCGCTGATTATCACTAACAGACCGCATTGATTGTCACTAACAGACCGCATTGATTGTCACTAACGGACTGCACTGAATATCGCTAACGGACGGCACTGTTTATCACTAACGGACCGCACTGATTACAGCTAACGGACCGCACTGATTATCACTAACGGACCGCACTGATTGTCACTAACGGACCGCACTGATTGTCACTAACGGATCGCACTGATTATCACTAACGGACCGCATTGATTGTCACTAACGGACCGCACTGATTGTCACTAACGGATCGCACTGATTATCACTAACGGACCGCATTGATTGTCACTAACGGACCGCACTGATTATCACTAACGGAGCGCACTGATTATCGCTAACGGACCGCACTGTTTATCGCTAACGGACCGCACTGATTATCACTAACGGACTGCACAGTTTATCGCTAACGGACAGCACTGATTATCACTAACGGACCGCACTGATTATCGCTAACGGACCGCACTGATTATCACTAACAGACCGCACTGTTTATCGCTAACGGACTGCACAGTTTATCGCTAACGGACAGCACTGATTATCACTAACGGACCGCACTGATTATCGCTAACGGACCGCACTGATTATCACTAACAGACCGCATTGATTGTCACTAACGGACCGCACTGATTGTCACTAACGGACCGCACTGATTATCGCTAACGGACCGCACTGATTATTGCTAACGGACCACACTGATTGTCACTAACGGACAGCACTGATTATCGCTAATGGACCGCACTGTTTATCGCTAACGGACCGCACTGATTATCACTAACAGACCGCAATGATTATCACTTACGGACCACACTGATTATCACTTACGGACCGCACTGATTATCACTAACGGACCGCACTGTTTATCGCTAATGGACCGCACTGATTATCACTAACGGACCGCACTGATTGTCACTAACGGACCACACTGATTGTCACTAACGGATCGCACAGATTATCGCTAACGGACCGCACTGATTGTCACTAATGGACCGCACTGATTATCACTAACGGACCGCACTGATTATCACTAACGGACCGCGCTGATTATCACTAACAGACCGCACCGATTGTCACTAACGGATTGCACTGATTATTGCTAATGGACCGCACTGATTATCACTAACGGACCGCACTGATTATCACTAACGGACCGCACTGTTTATCGCTAACGGACCGCGCTGATTATCACTAACGGACCGCACTGATTATCACTAACGGACCACACTGATTATCACTAACGGACCGCACTGTTTATTGCTAACGGACTGCGCTGATTATCACTAACAGACCGCACTGATTGTCACTAACGGACCGCACTGATTATCGCTAATGGACCGCACTGATTTTCACTTACGGACCACACTGATTATCACTAACGGACCGCACTGTTTATCGCTAACGGACTGCACAGTTTATCGCTAACGGACAGCACTGATTATCACTAACGGACCGCACTGCTTATCGCTAACGGACCGCACTGATTATCGCTAACAGACCGCACTGTTTATCGCTAACGGACTGCACAGTTTATTGCTAACGGACAGCACTGATTATCACTAACGGACCGCACTGATTATCACTAACAGACTGCATTGATTGTCACTAACAGACCGCACTGATTGTCACTAACGGACCGCACTGATTATCGCTAACGGACCGCACTGATTATTGCTAACGGACCGCACTGATTATCACTAACAGACCGCACTGATTATCACTTACGGACCACACTGATTATCACTTACGGACCGCACTGATTATCACTAACGGACCGCACTGTTTATCGCTAACGGACCGCACTGATTGTCACTAACGGACTGCGCTGATTATCACTAACACACCGCATTGATTGTCACTAATGGAGTGCGCTGATTATCACTAAAAGACCGCACTGATTATCACTAACGGACCGCACTGATTATCACTAACGGACCGCACTGTTTATCGCTAACGGACTGCACTGTTTATCGCTAACGGACCGCGCTGATTATCACTAACGGACCGCACTGATTATCGCTAATGGACCGCACTGATTATCACTAACGGACCGCACTGATTATCACTTACGGACCACACTGATTATCACTAACGGACCGCACTGTTTATCGCTAATGGACTGCACAGTTTATCGCTAACGGACAGCACTGATTATCACTAACGGACCGCACTGATTATCGCTAACGGACCGCACTGATTATCACTAACAGACCGCACTGTTTATCGCTAACGGACTGCACAGTTTATCGCTAACGGACAGCACTGATTATCACTAACGGACCGCACTGATTATCGCTAACGGACCGCACTGATTATTGCTAACGGACCACACTGATTGTCACTAACGGACAGCACTGATTATCGCTAATGGACCGCACTGTTTATCGCTAACGGACCGCACTGATTATCACTAACAGACCGCAATGATTATCACTTACGGACCACACTGATTATCACTTACGGACCGCACTGATTATCACTAACGGACCGCACTGTTTATCGCTAATGGACCGCACTGATTATCACTAACGGACCGCACTGATTGTCACTAACGGACCACACTGATTGTCACTAACGGATCGCACAGATTATCGCTAACGGACCGCACTGATTGTCACTAATGGACCGCACTGATTATCACTAACGGACCGCACTGATTATCACTAACGGACCGCGCTGATTATCACTAACAGACCGCACCGATTGTCACTAACGGACTGCACTGATTATTGCTAATGGACCGCACTGATTATCACTAACGGACCGCACTGATTATCACTAACGGACCGCACTGTTTATCGCTAACGGACCGCGCTGATTATCACTAACGGACCGCACTGATTATCACTAACGGACCACACTGATTATCACTAACGGACCGCACTGTTTATTGCTAACGGACTGCGCTGATTATCACTAACAGACCGCACTGATTGTCACTAACGGACTGCACTGATTATCGCTAATGGACCGCACTGATTATCACTAACAGACCGCACTGATTATCACTTACGGACCACACTGATTATCACTAACGGACCGCACTGTTTATCGCTAACGGACTGCACAGTTTATCGCTAACGGACAGCACTGATTATCACTAACGGACCGCACTGATTATCGCTAACGGACCGCACTGATTATCACTAACAGACCGCACTGTTTATCGCTAACGGACTGCACAGTTTATTGCTAACGGACAGCACTGATTATCACTAACGGACCGCACTGATTATCACTAACAGACCGCATTGATTGTCACTAACGGACCGCACTGATTGTCACTAACGGACCGCACTGATTGTCACTAACGGACCGCACAGATTATCGCTAACGGACCGCACTGATTGTCACTAATGGACCGCACTGATTATCACTAACGGACCGCACTGATTATCACTAACGGACCGCACTGATTATCACTAACAGACCGCACTGATTGTCACTAACGGATTGCACTGATTATTGCTAATGGACCGCACTGATTATCACTAACGGACCGCACTGATTATCACTAACGGACCGCACTGTTTATCGCTAACGGACCGCGCTGATTATCACTAACGGACCGCACTGATTATCACTAACGGACCACACTGATTATCACTAACGGACCGCACTGTTTATTGCTAACGGACTGCGCTGATTATCACTAACAGACCGCACTGATTGTCACTAACGGACCGCACTGATTATCGCTAATGGACCGCACTGATTTTCACTTACGGACCACACTGATTATCACTAACGGACCGCACTGTTTATCGCTAACGGACTGCACAGTTTATCGCTAACGGACAGCACTGATTATCACTAACGGACCGCACTGATTATCGCTAACGGACCGCACTGATTATCGCTAACAGACCGCACTGTTTATCGCTAACGGACTGCACAGTTTATTGCTAACGGACAGCACTGATTATCACTAACGGACCGCACTGATTATCACTAACAGACTGCATTGATTGTCACTAACAGACCGCACTGATTGTCACTAACGGACCGCACTGATTATCGCTAACGGACCGCACTGATTATTGCTAACGGACCGCACTGATTATCACTAACAGACCGCACTGATTATCACTTACGGACCACACTGATTATCACTTACGGACCGCACTGATTATCACTAACGGACCGCACTGTTTATCGCTAACGGACCGCACTGATTGTCACTAACGGACTGCGCTGATTATCACTAACACACCGCATTGATTGTCACTAATGGAGTGCGCTGATTATCACTAAAAGACCGCACTGATTATCACTAACGGACCGCACTGATTATCACTAACGGACCGCACTGTTTATCGCTAACGGACTGCACTGTTTATCGCTAACGGACCGCACTGATTATCACTAACGGACCGCACTGATTATCGCTAATGGACCGCACTGATTATCACTAACGGACCGCACTGATTATCACTAACGGACCACACTGATTATCACTAACGGACCGCACTGTTTATCGCTAATGGACTGCACAGTTTATCGCTAACGGACAGCACTGATTATCACTAACGGACCGCACTGATTATCGCTAACGGACCGCACTGATTATCACTAACAGACCGCACTGTTTATCGCTAACGGACAGCACAGTTTATCGCTAACGGACAGCACTGATTATCACTAACGGACCGCACTGATTATCGCTAACGGACCGCACTGATTATTGCTAACGGACCACACTGATTGTCACTAACGGACCGCACTGATTATCGCTAATGGACCGCACTGTTTATCGCTAACGGACCGCACTGATTATCACTAACAGACCGCACTGATTATCACTAACGGACCACACTGATTATCACTAACGGACCGCACTGATTATCACTAACGGACCGCACTGTTTATCGCTAATGGACCGCACTGATTATCACTAACGGACCGCACTGATTGTCACTAACGGACCACACTGATTGTCACTAACGGATCGCACAGATTATCGCTAACGGACCGCACTGATTGTCACTAATGGACCGCACTGATTATCACTAACGGACCGCACTGATTATCACTAACGGACCGCGCTGATTATCACTAACAGACCGCACTGATTGTCACTAACGGACTGCACTGATTATTGCTAATGGACCGCACTGATTATCACTAACGGACCGCACTGATTATCACTAACGGACCGCACTGTTTATCGCTAACGGACCGCACTGATTATCACTAACGGACCGCACTGATTATCACTAACGGACCACACTGATTATCACTAACGGACCGCACTGTTTATTGCTAACGGACTGCGCTGATTATCACTAACAGACCGCACTGATTGTCACTAACGGACTGCACTGATTATCGCTAATGGACCGCACTGATTATCACTAACAGACCGCACTGATTATCACTTACGGACCACACTGATTATCACTAACGGACCGCACTGTTTATCGCTAACGGACTGCACAGTTTATCGCTAACGGACAGCACTGATTATCACTAACGGACCGCACTGATTATCGCTAACGGACCGCACTGATTATCACTAACAGACCGCACTGTTTATCGCTAACGGACTGCACAGTTTATTGCTAACGGACAGCACTGATTATCACTAACGGACCGCACTGATTATCACTAACAGACCGCATTGATTGTCACTAACGGACCGCACTGATTGTCACTAACGGACCGCACTGATTATCGCTAACGGACCGCACTGATTATTGCTAACGGACCGCACTGATTATCACTAACAGACCGCACTGATTATCACTTACGGACCACACTGATTATCACTTACGGACCGCATTGATTGTCACTAACGGACCGCACTGTTTATCGCTAACGGACCGCACTGATTGTCACTAACGGACTGCGCTGATTATCACTAACACACCGCATTGATTGTCACTAATGGAGTGCGCTGATTATCACTAACAGACCGCACTGATTATCACTAACGGACCGCACTGATTATCACTAACGGACCGCACTGTTTATCGCTAACGGACTGTACTGTTTATCGCTAACGGACCGCGCTGATTATCACTAACGGACCGCACTGATTATCACTTACGGACCACACTGATTATCACTAACGGACCGCACTGTTTATCGCTAACGGACTGCACAGTTTATCGCTAACGGACAGCACTGATTATCACTAACGGACCGCACTGATTATCGCTAACGGACCGCACTGATTATCACTAACAGACCGCACTGTTTATCGCTAACGGACTGCACAGTTTATCGCTAACGGACAGCACTGATTATCACTAACGGACCGCACTGATTATCGCTAACGGACCGCACTGATTATCACTAACAGACCGCATTGATTGTCACTAACGGACCGCACTGATTATCGCTAACGGACCGCACTGATTATTGCTAACGGACCACACTGATTGTCACTAACGGACAGCACTGATTATCGCTAATGGACCGCACTGTTTATCGCTAACGGACCGCACTGATTATCACTAACAGACCGCACTGATTGTCACTAACGGACCACACTGATTGTCACTAACGGATCGCACAGATTATCGCTAACGGACCGCACTGATTATCACTAACGGACCGCACTGATTATCACTAACGGACCGCACTGATTATCACTAACAGACCGCACCGATTGTCACTAACGGACTGCACTGATTATTGCTAATGGACCGCACTGATTATCACTAACGGACCGCACTGATGATCACTAACGGACCGCACTGTTTATCGCTAACGGACCACGCTGATTATCACTAACGGACCGCACTGATTATCACTAACGGATCGCACTGATTATCACTAACGGACCGCACTGTTTATTGCTAACGGACTGCGCTGATTATCGCTAACGGACCACACTGATTGTCACTAACGGACAGCACTGATTATCGCTAATGGACCGCACTGATTATCGCTAACGGACCGCACTGATTATCGCTAATGGACCACACTGATTGTCACTAATGGACCGCACAGATTGTCACTACCAAACCGCACTGATTATCACTAACGGACCGCACTGTTTATCGCTAACGGACCGCACTGATTGTCAGTAACGGACCGCACTGATTATCGCTAACGGACCACACTGATTATCGCTAACGGACCGCACTGATTGTCACTCACAGACCGCACTGATTATCAATAACGGACCACACTGTTTATCGCTAACGGACCGCACTGATTGTCAGTAACGGACCGCACTGATTATCGCTAACGGACCACACTGATTATCACTAATGGACCGCACTGATTGTCAGTAACGGACCGCACTGTTTATCACTAACGGACTGCACTGATTATCGCTCACGGACCGCACTGATTATCACTAACGGACTGCACTGATTATCACTAACGGACAGCACAGATTATCACTAATGGACCACACAGATTGTCAGTAACGGACCGCACTGTTTATCACTAACGGACTGCACTGATTATCGCTCACGGACCGCACTGATTATCACTAACGGACTGCACTGATTATCACTAACGGACTGCACTGATTATTGCAAACGGACCACACTGATTATCACTAACGGACCGCACTGATTATCACTAACGGACCACACTGATTATCACTAACAGACCGCACTGATTATTGCTAACGGACCGCACTGATTATCGCTAACGGACTACACTGATTATCACTAATGGACCGCACTGATTGTCACTAACAGACCGCACTGATTATCACTAACGGACCGCACTGATTGTCAGTAACGGACCGCACTGTTTATCACTAACGGACCGCACTGATTGTCACTAACGGACCGCACTGATTATCGCTAACGGACCACACTGATTATCACTAATGGACCGCACTGATTGTCAGTAACGGACCGCACTGTTTATCACTAACGGACCGCACTGATTATCACTAACGGACCGCACTTATTATCGCTAACGGACCGCATTGATTGTCACTAACGGACCGCACTGATTGTCACTAACGCACTGCACTGAATATCGCGAACGGACGGCACTGTTTATCACTAACGGACCACACTGATTACTGCTAACGGACCGCACTGATTATCACTAACGGACTGCACTGATTATCACTAACGGACCGCACTGATTATCACTAACGGACCGCACTGTTTATCGCTAACGGACCGCGCTGATTATCACTAACGGACCGCACTGATTATCACTAACGGACCACACTGATTATCACTAACGGACCGCACTGTTTATTGCTAACGGACTGCGCTGATTATCACTAACAGACCGCACTGATTGTCACTAACGGACTGCACTGATTATCGCTAATGGACCGCACTGATTATCACTAACGGACCGCACTGATTATCACTAACGGACCGCACTGTTTATCGCTAACGGACTGCTCAGTTTATCGCTAACGGACAGCACTGATTATCACTAAAGGACCGCACTGATTATCGCTAACGGACCGCACTGATTATCACTAACAGACCGCACTGATTATCGCTAACGGACTGCACAGTTTATCGCTAACGGACCACACTGATTATCACTAACGGACCGCACTGATTATCGCTAACGGACCGCACTGATTATCACTAACAGACCGCATTGATTGTCACTAACGGACCGCACTGATTGTCACTAACGGACCGCATTGATTATCACTTACGGACCACACTGATTATCACTAACAGACCGCACTGATTGTCACTAACGGACTGCACTGAATATCGCTAATGGACCGCACTGATTATCACTAACGGACCGCACTGATTATCACTAACGGACCGCACTGTTAATCGCTAACGGACTGCACAGTTTATCGCTAACGGACAGCACTGATTATCACTAACGGACCGCACTGATTATCTCTAACGGACCGCACTGATTATCACTAACAGACCGCACTGTTTATCGCTAACGGACTGCACAGTTTATCGCTAACGGACAGCACTGATTATCACTAACGGACCGCACTGATTATCACTAACAGACCGCATTGATTGTCACTAACGGACCGCACTGATTGTCACTAACGGACCGCACTGATTATCACTTACGGACCACACTGATTATCACTAACAGACCGCACTGTTTATCGCTAACGGACTGCACAGTTTATCGCTAACGGACTGCACTGATTATCACTAACGGACCGCACTGATTATCGCTAACGGACCGCACTGATTATCGCTAATGGACCACACTGATTGTCACTAATGGACCGCACAGATTGTCACTAACAGACCGCACTGATTATCGCTAACGGACCGCACTGATTATCACTAACGGACCGCACTGATTATCAGTAACGGACCGCACTGTTTATCGCTAACGGACCGCACTGATTATCACTAACGGACCGCACTGATTATCACTAACGGACCACACTGATTATCACTAACGGACCGCACTGTTTATTGCTAACGGACTGCACTGATTATCACTAACGGACCGCACTGATTGTTAGTAACGGACTGCACTGATTATCGCTAATGGACCGCACTGATTATCACTAACGGACCGCACTGATTATCACTAACGGACCGCACTGTTTATCGCTAACGGACTGCACAGTTTATCGCTAACGGACAGCACTGATTATCACTAAAGGACCGCACTGATTATCGCTAACGGACCGCACTGATTATCACTAACGGACCGCACTGTTTATCGCTAACGGACTGCACTGTTTATCGCTAACGGACCACACTGATTATCACTAACGGACCGCACTGATTATCGCTAACGGACCGCACTGATTATCACTAACAGACCGCATTGATTGTCACTAACGGACCGCACTGATTGTCACTAACGGACCGCACTGATTATCACTACGGACCACACTGATTATCACTAACAGACCGCACTGATTGTCACTAACGGACTGCACTGAATATCGCTAATGGACCGCACTGATTATCACTAACGGACCGCACTGATTATCACTAACGGACCGCACTGTTAATCGCTAACGGACTGCACAGTTTATCGCTAACGGACAGCACTGATTATCACTAACGGACCGCACTGATTATCTCTAACGGACCGCACTGATTATCACTAACAGACCGCACTGTTTATCGCTAACGGACTGCACAGTTTATCGCTAACGGACAGCACTGATTATCACTAACGGACCGCACTGATTATCACTAACAGACCGCATTGATTGTCACTAACGGACCGCACTGATTGTCACTAACGGACCGCACTGATTATCACTTACGGACCACACTGATTATCACTAACAGACCGCACTGTTTATCGCTAACGGACTGCACAGTTTATCGCTAACGGACTGCACTGATTATCACTAACGGACCGCACTGATTATCGCTAACGGACCGCACTGATTATCGCTAATGGACCACACTGATTGTCACTAATGGACCGCACAGATTGTCACTAACAGACCGCACTGATTATCGCTAACGGACCGCACTGATTATCACTAACGGACCGCACTGATTATCAGTAACGGACCGCACTGTTATCACTAACGGACCGCACTGATTATCGCTAATGGACCGCACTGATTATCACTAACGGACCGCACTGATTATCACTAACGGACCGCACTGATTATCACTAACAGACAGCACTGATTATCACTAACGGACTGCACTGATTATCGCTAACGGACCGCACTGATTATTGCTAACGGACCACACTGATTATCACTAACGGACCGCACTGATTATCACTAACGGACTGCACTGATTGTCACTAACGGACTGCACTGATTATCGCTAACGGACCGCACTGATTATAGCTAACGGACCGCACTGATTATCACTAACGGACCGCACTGATTATCATTAACGGACTGCACTGATTCTCACTAACGGACCGCACTGATTATCGCTAATGGACCGCACTGATTATGGCTAACGGACCGCACTGATTATCGCTAATGGACCACACTGATTGTCACTAATGGACCGCACAGATTGCCACTAACAGACCGCACTGATTATCGCTAACGGACCGCACTGATTATCGCTAATGGACCGCACTGATTATCACTAACGGACCGCACTGTTTATCGCTAACGGACCGCACTGTTTATCACTAATGGACAGCAGGGATTGTCAGTAACGGACCGCACTGTTTATCACTAACGGACCGCATTGATTGTCACTAACGGACCGCACTGATTATCGCTAACGGACCGCACTGATTATCACTAACGGACTGCACTGATTATTGCTAACGGACCGCACTGATTATCACTAACGGACTGCACTGATTATCACTAACGGACTGCACTGATGATAGCTAACGGACCGCACTGATTATTGCTAACGGACCACACTGATTATCACTAACGGACCGCACTGATTATTGCTAACGGACCGCACTGATTATCGCTAACGGACTACACTGATTATCACTAATGGACCGCACTGATTGTCACTAACGGACCGCACTGATTATCACTAACGGACCGCACTGATTGTCAGTAACGGACCGCACTGTTTATCACTAACGGACCGCACTGATTGTCAGTAACGGACCGCACTGATTATCGCTAACGGACCACACTGATTATCACTAACGGACCGCACTTATTATCGCTAACGGACCGCACTGATTGTCACTAACGGACCGCACTGATTGTCACTAACGCACTGCACTGATTATCGCTAACGGACGGCACTGTTTATCGCTAACGGACCACACTGATTACTGCTAACGGACCGCACTGAATATCACTAACGGACTGCACTGATTATCACTAACGGACCGCACTGATTATCACTAACGGACCGCACTGTTTATCGCTAACGGACCGCGCTGATTATCACTAACAGACCGCACTGATTATCACTAACGGACCACACTGATTATCACTAACGGACCGCACTGTTTATTGCTAACGGACTGCGCTGATTATCACTAACAGACCGCACTGATTGTTAGTAACGGACTGCACTGATTATCGCTAATGGACCGCACTGATTATCACTAACGGACCGCACTGATTATCACTAACGGACCGCACTGTTTATCGCTAACGGACTGCACTGTTTATCGCTAACGGACAGCACTGATTATCACTAAAGGACCGCACTGATTATCGCTAACGGACCGCACTGATTATCACTAACAGACCGCACTGTTTATCGCTAACGGACTGCACAGTTTATCGCTAACGGACCACACTGATTATCACTAACGGACCGCACTGATTATCGCTAACGGACCGCACTGATTATCACTAACAGACCGCATTGATTGTCACTAACGGACCGCACTGATTGTCACTAACGGACCGCACTGATTATCACTTACGGACCACACTGATTATCACTAACAGACCGCACTGATTGTCACTAACGGACTGCACTGAATATCGCTAATGGACCGCACTGATTATCACTAACGGACCGCACTGATTATCACTAACGGACCGCACTGTTAATCGCTAACGGACTGCACAGTTTATCGCTAACGGACAGCACTGATTATCACTAACGGACCGCACTGATTATCTCTAACGGACCGCACTGATTATCACTAACAGACCGCACTGTTTATCGCTAACGGACTGCACAGTTTATCGCTAACGGACAGCACTGATTATCACTAACGGACCGCACTGATTATCACTAACAGACCGCACTGATTGTCACTAACGGACCGCACTGATTGTCACTAACGGACCGCACTGATTATCACTAACGGACCACACTGATTATCACTAACGGACCGCACTGTTTATCGCTAACGGACTGCACAGTTTATCGCTAACGGACTGCACTGATTATCACTAACGGACCGCACTGATTATCGCTAACGGACCGCACTGATTATCGCTAATGGACCACACTGATTGTCACTAATGGACCGCACAGATTGTCACTAACAGACCGCACTGATTATCGCTAACGGACCGCACTGATTATCACTAACGGACCGCACTGATTATCAGTAACGGACCGCACTGTTTATCACTAACGGACCGCACTGATTATCGCTAATGGACCGCACTGATTATCACTAACGGACCGCACTGATTATCACTAACGGACCGCACTGATTATCACTAACAGACAGCACTGATTATCACTAACGGACTGCACTGATTATCGCTAACGGACCGCACTGATTATTGCTAACGGACCACACTGATTATCACTAACGGTCCGCACTGATTATCACTAACGGACTGCACTGATTGTCACTAACGGACTGCACTGATTATCGCTAACGGACCGCACTGATTATAGCTAACGGACCGCACTGATTATCACTAACGGACCGCACTGATTATCATTAACGGACTGCACTGATTCTCACTAACGGACCGCACTGATTATCGCTAATGGACCGCACTGATTATGGCTAACGGACCGCACTGATTATCGCTAATGGACCACACTGATTGTCACTAATGGACCGCACAGATTGCCACTAACAGACCGCACTGATTATCGCTAACGGACCGCAATGATTATCGCTAATGGACCGCACTGATTATCACTAACGGACCGCACTGATTATCGCTAACGGACCGCACTGTTTATCACTAATGGACAGCAGGGATTGTCAGTAACGGACCGCACTGTTTATCACTAACGGACCGCATTGATTGTCACTAATGGACCGCACTGATTATCGCTAACGGACCGCACTGATTATCACTAACGGACTGCACTGATTATTGCTAACGGACCGCACTGATTATCACTAACGGACTGCACTGATTATCACTAACGGACTGCACTGATGATAGCTAACGGACCGCACTGATTATTGCTAACGGACCACACTGATTATCACTAACGGACCGCACTGATTATCACTAACGGACTGCACTGATTATCGCTAACGGACTGCAATGATTGTCACTAACGGACTGCACTGATTATCGCTAACGGACCGCACTGATTATCGCTAACGGACCGCACTGATTATCACTAATGGACCGCACTGATTATCACTAACGGACTGCACTGATTCTCACTAACGGACCGCACTGATTATCACTAATGGACCGCACTGATTATCGCTAACGGACCGCACTGTTTATCACTAACGGACCGCACTGATTCTCACTAATGGACCGCACTGATTATCGCGAACGGACAGCACTGATTATCACTAACGGACTGCACTGATTATCGCTCACGGACCGCACTGATTATCACTAACGGACCGCACTGATTATCACTAACGGACCACACTGATTATCGCTAACGGACCGCACTGATTATTGCTAACGGACCACACTGATTATCACTAACGGACCGCACTGATTATCACTAACGGACTGCAATGATTATCACTCATGGACCGCACTGATTATCGCTAACGGACCGCACTGTTATCACTAACGGACCGCACTGATTCTCACTAATGGACCGCACTGATTATCGCTAACGGACAGCACTGATTATCACTAACGGACCGCACTGATTATCGCTAACGGACCGCACTGATTATCACTAACAGACCGCATTGATTGTCACTAACGGACCGCACTGATTGTCACTAATGGACCGCACTGATTATCGCTAACGGATCGCACTGATTATTGCTAACGGACCACACTGATTGTCACTAACGGACAGTACTGATTATCGCTAATGGACCGCACTGATTATGGCTAACGGACCGCACTGATTATCGCTAATGGACCACACTGATTGTCACTAATGGACCGCACAGATTGCCACTAACAGACCGCACTGATTATCGCTAACGGACCGCACTGATTATCACTAACGGACCGCACTGATTATCACTAACGGACCGCACTGATTGTCAGTAACGGACCGCACTGATTATCACTAACGGACCGCACTGATTATCAGTAACGGACCGCACTGTTTATCACTAACGGACCGCACTGATTATCGCTAATGGACCGCACTGATTATCACTAACGGACCGCACTGATTATCACTAACGGACTGCACTGATTATCACTTACGGACCACACTGATTATCACTAACGGACCGCACTGATTATCACTAACGGACCGCGCTGATTATCATTATCAGACCGCACTGATTGTCACTAACGGACTGCACTGAATATCGCTAATGGACCGCACTGATTATCACTAACGGACCGCACTGATTATCACTAACGGACCGCACTGTTTATCGCTAACGGACCGCGCTGATTATCACTAACGGACCGCACTGATTATCACTAACGGACCACACTGATTATCACTAACGGACCGCACTGTTTATTGCTAACGGACTGCGCTGATTATCACTAACAGACCGCATTGATTGTCACTAACAGACCGCATTGATTGTCACTAACGGACTGCACTGAATATCGCTAACGGACCGCTCTGTTTATCACTAACGGACCGCACTGATTACTGCTAACGGACCGCACTGATTATCACTAACGGACCGCACTGATTGTCACTAACGGACCGCACTGATTGTCACTAACGGATCGCACTGATTATCACTAACGGACCGCATTGATTGTCACTAACGGACCGCACTGATTGTCACTAACGGATCGCACTGATTATCACTAACGGACCGCATTGATTGTCACTAACGGACCGCACTGATTATCACTAACGGAGCGCACTGATTATCGCTAACGGACCGCACTGTTTATCGCTAACGGACCGCACTGATTATCACTAACGGACTGCACAGTTTATCGCTAACGGACAGCACTGATTATCACTAACGGACCGCACTGATTATCGCTAACGGACCGCACTGATTATCACTAACAGACCGCACTGTTTATCGCTAACGGACTGCACAGTTTATCGCTAACGGACAGCACTGATTATCACTAACGGACCGCACTGATTATCGCTAACGGACCGCACTGATTATCACTAACAGACCGCACTGATTGTCACTAACGGACCGCACTGATTGTCACTAACGGACCGCACTGATTATCACTAACGGACCGCACTGATTATTGCTAACGGACCACACTGATTGTCACTAACGGACAGCACTGATTATCGCTAATGGACCGCACTGTTTATCGCTAACGGACCGCACTGATTATCACTAACAGACCGCACTGATTATCACTTACGGACCACACTGATTATCACTAACGGACCGCACTGATTATCACTAACGGACCGCACTGATTATCGCTAATGGACCGCACTGATTATCACTAACGGACCGCACTGATTGTCACTAACGGACCACACTGATTGTCACTAACGGATCGCACAGATTATCGCTAACGGACCGCACTGATTGTCACTAATGGACCGCACTGATTATCACTAACGGACCGCACTGATTATCACTAACGGACCGCGCTGATTATCACTAACAGACCGCACCGATTGTCACTAACGGATTGCACTGATTATTGCTAATGGACCGCACTGATTATCACTAACGGACCGCACTGATTATCACTAACGGACCGCACTGTTTATCGCTAACGGACCGCGCTGATTATCACTAACGGACCGCACTGATTATCACTAACGGACCACACTGATTATCACTAACGGACCGCACTGTTTATTGCTAACGGACTGCGCTGATTATCACTAACAGACCGCACTGATTGTCACTAACGGACCGCACTGATTATCGCTAATGGACCGCACTGATTTTCACTTACGGACCACACTGATTATCACTAACGGACCGCACTGTTTATCGCTAACGGACTGCACAGTTTATCGCTAACGGACAGCACTGATTATCACTAACGGACCGCACTGCTTATCGCTAACGGACCGCACTGATTATCGCTAACAGACCGCACTGTTTATCGCTAACGGACTGCACAGTTTATTGCTAACGGACAGCACTGATTATCACTAACGGACCGCACTGATTATCACTAACAGACTGCATTGATTGTCACTAACAGACCGCACTGATTGTCACTAACGGACCGCACTGATTATCGCTAACGGACCGCACTGATTATTGCTAACGGACCGCACTGATTATCACTAACAGACCGCACTGATTATCACTAACGGACCGCACTGATTATCACTTACGGACCGCACTGATTATCACTAACGGACCGCACTGTTTATCGCTAACGGACCGCACTGATTGTCACTAACGGACTGCGCTGATTATCACTAACACACCGCATTGATTGTCACTAATGGAGTGCGCTGATTATCACTAAAAGACCGCACTGATTATCACTAACGGACCGCACTGATTATCACTAACGGACCGCACTGTTTATCGCTAACGGACTGTACTGTTTATCGCTAACGGACCGCGCTGATTATCACTAACGGACCGCACTGATTATCGCTAATGGACCGCACTGATTATCACTAACGGACCGCACTGATTATCACTTACGGACCACACTGATTATCACTAACGGACCGCACTGTTTATCGCTAATGGACTGCACAGTTTATCGCTAACGGACAGCACTGATTATCACTAACGGACCGCACTGATTATCGCTAACGGACCGCACTGATTATCACTAACAGACCGCACTGTTTATCGCTAACGGACTGCACAGTTTATCGCTAACGGACAGCACTGATTATCACTAACGGACCGCACTGATTATCGCTAACGGACCGCACTGATTATTGCTAACGGACCACACTGATTGTCACTAACGGACAGCACTGATTATCGCTAATGGACCGCACTGTTTATCGCTAACGGACCGCACTGATTATCACTAACAGACCGCAATGATTATCACTTACGGACCACACTGATTATCACTTACGGACCGCACTGATTATCACTAACGGACCGCACTGTTTATCGCTAATGGACCGCACTGATTATCACTAACGGACCGCACTGATTGTCACTAACGGACCACACTGATTGTCACTAACGGATCGCACTGATTATCGCTAACGGACCGCACTGATTGTCACTAATGGACCGCACTGATTATCACTAACGGACCGCACTGATTATCACTAACGGACCGCGCTGATTATCACTAACAGACCGCACCGATTGTCACTAACGGACTGCACTGATTATTGCTAATGGACCGCACTGATTATCACTAACGGACCGCACTGATTATCACTAACGGACCGCACTGTTTATCGCTAACGGACCGCACTGATTATCACTAACGGACCGCACTGATTATCACTAACGGACCACACTGATTATCACTAACGGACCGCACTGTTTATTGCTAACGGACTGCGCTGATTATCACTAACAGACCGCACTGATTGTCACTAACGGACTGCACTGATTATCGCTAATGGACCGCACTGATTATCACTAACAGACCGCACTGATTATCACTTACGGACCACACTGATTATCACTAACGGACCGCACTGTTTATCGCTAACGGACTGCACAGTTTATCGCTAACGGACAGCACTGATTATCACTAACGGACCGCACTGATTATCGCTAACGGACCGCACTGATTATCACTAACAGACCGCACTGTTTATCGCTAACGGACTGCACAGTTTATTGCTAACGGACAGCACTGATTATCACTAACGGACCGCACTGATTATCACTAACAGACCGCATTGATTGTCACTAACGGACCGCACTGATTGTCACTAACGGACCGCACTGATTATCGCTAACGGACCGCACTGATTATTGCTAACGGACCGCACTGATTATCACTAACAGACCGCACTGATTATCACTAACGGACCACACTGATTATCACTTACGGACCGCACTGATTATCACTAACGGACCGCACTGTTTATCGCTAACGGACCGCACTGATTGTCACTAACGGACTGCGCTGATTATCACTAACACACCGCATTGATTGTCACTAATGGAGTGCACTGATTATCACTAACAGACCGCACTGATTATCACTAACGGACCGCACTGATTATCACTAACGGACCGCACTGTTTATCGCTAACGGACTGCACTGTTTATCGCTAACGGACCGCACTGATTATCACTAACGGACCGCACTGATTATCACTTACGGACCACACTGATTATCACTAACGGACCGCACTGTTTATCGCTAACGGACTGCACAGTTTATCGCTAACGGACAGCACTGATTATCACTAACGGACCGCACTGATTATCGCTAACGGACCGCACTGATTATCACTAACAGACCGCACTGTTTATCGCTAACGGACTGCACAGTTTATCGCTAACGGACAGCACTGATTATCACTAACGGACCGCACTGATTATCTCTAACGGACCGCACTGATTATCACTAACAGACCGCATTGATTGTCACTAACGGACCGCACTGATTATCGCTAACGGACCGCACTGATTATTGCTAACGGACCACACTGATTGTCACTAACGGACAGCACTGATTATCGCTAATGGACCGCACTGTTTATCGCTAACGGACCGCACTGATTATCACTAACAGACCGCACTGATTGTCACTAACGGACCACACTGATTGTCACTAACGGATCGCACAGATTATCGCTAACGGACCGCACTGATTATCACTAACGGACCGCACTGATTATCACTAACGGACCGCGCTGATTATCACTAACAGACCGCACTGATTGTCACTAACGGACTGCACTGATTATTGCTAATGGACCGCACTGATTATCACTAACGGACCGCACTGATTATCACTAACGGACCGCACTGTTTATCGCTAACGGACCACGCTGATTATCACTAACGGACCGCACTGATTATCACTAACGGATCGCACTGATTATCACTAACGGACCGCACTGTTTATTGCTAACGGACTGCGCTGATTATCGCTAACGGACCACACTGATTGTCACTAACGGACAGCACTGATTATCGCTAATGGACCGCACTGATTATCGCTAACGGACCGCACTGATTATCGCTAATGGACCACACTGATTGTCACTAACGGACCGCACAGATTGTCACTACCAAACCGCACTGATTATCACTAACGGACCGCACTGTTTATCGCTAACGGACCGCACTGATTGTCAGTAACGGACCGCACTGATTATCGCTAACGGACCACACTGATTATCGCTAACGGACCGCACTGATTGTCACTCACAGACCGCACTGATTATCAATAACGGACCACACTGTTTATCGCTAACGGACCGCACTGATTGTCAGTAACGGACCGCACTGATTATCGCTAACGGACCACACTGATTATCACTAATGGACCGCACTGATTGTCACTAACGGACCGCACTGTTTATCACTAACGGACTGCACTGATTATCGCTCACGGACCGCACTGATTATCACTAACGGACTGCACTGATTATCACTAACGGACAGCACAGATTATCACTAATGGACCACACAGATTGTCAGTAACGGACCGCACTGTTTATCACTAACGGACTGCACTGATTATCGCTCACGGACCGCACTGATTATCACTAACGGACTGCACTGATTATCACTAACGGACCGCACTGATTATTGCAAACGGACCACACTGATTATCACTAACGGACCGCACTGATTATCACTAACGGACCACACTGATTATCACTAACAGACCGCACTGATTATTGCTAACGGACCGCACTGATTATCGCTAACGGACTACACTGATTATCACTAATGGACCGCACTGATTGTCACTAACGGACCGCACTGATTATCACTAACGGACCGCACTGATTGTCAGTAACGGACCGCACTGTTTATCACTAACGGACCGCACTGATTGTCAGTAACGGACCGCACTGATTATCGCTAACGGACCACACTGATTATCACTAATGGACCGCACTGATTGTCAGTAACGGACCGCACTGTTTATCACTAACGGACCGCACTGATTATCACTAACGGACCGCACTTATTATCGCTAACGGACCGCATTGATTGTCACTAACGGACCGCACTGATTGTCACTAACGCACTGCACTGAATATCGCTAACGGACGGCACTGTTTATCACTAACGGACCACACTGATTACTGCTAACGGACCGCACTGATTATCACTAACGGACTGCACTGATTATCACTAACGGACCGCACTGATTATCACTAACGGACCGCACTGTTTATCTCTAACGGACCGCACTGATTATCACTAACGGACCGCACTGATTATCACTAACGGACCACACTGATTATCACTAACGGACCGCACTGTTTATTGCTAACGGACTGCGCTGATTATCACTAACAGACCGCACTGATTGTCACTAACGGACTGCACTGATTATCGCTAATGGACCGCACTGATTATCACTAACGGACCGCACTGATTATCACTAACGGACCGCACTGTTTATCGCTAACGGACTGCTCAGTTTATCGCTAACGGACAGCACTGATTATCACTAAAGGACCGCACTGATTATCGCTAACGGACCGCACTGATTATCACTAACAGACCGCACTGATTATCGCTAACGGACTGCACAGTTTATCGCTAACGGACCACACTGATTATCACTAACGGACCGCACTGATTATCGCTAACGGACCGCACTGATTATCACTAACAGACCGCATTGATTGTCACTAACGGACCGCACTGATTGTCACTAACGGACCGCATTGATTATCACTTACGGACCACACTGATTATCACTAACAGACCGCACTGATTGTCACTAACGGACTGCACTGAATATCGCTAATGGACCGCACTGATTATCACTAACGGACCGCACTGATTATCACTAACGGACCGCACTGTTATCGCTAACGGACTGCACAGTTTATCGCTAACGGACAGCACTGATTATCACTAACGGACCGCACTGATTATCACTAACGGACCGCACTGATTATCACTAACAGACCGCACTGTTTATCGCTAACGGACTGCACAGTTTATCGCTAACGGACAGCACTGATTATCACTAACGGACCGCACTGATTATCACTAACAGACCGCATTGATTGTCACTAACGGACCGCACTGATTGTCACTAACGGACCGCACTGATTATCACTTACGGACCACACTGATTATCACTAACAGACCGCACTGTTTATCGCTAACGGACTGCACAGTTTATCGCTAACGGACTGCACTGATTATCACTAACGGACCGCACTGATTATCGCTAACGGACCGCACTGATTATCGCTAATGGACCACACTGATTGTCACTAATGGACCGCACAGATTGTCACTAACAGACCGCACTGATTATCGCTAACGGACCGCACTGATTATCACTAACGGACCGCACTGATTATCAGTAACGGACCGCACTGTTTATCACTAACGGACCGCACTGATTATCGCTAATGGACCGTACTGATTATCACTAACGGACCGCACTGATTATCACTAACGGACCGCACTGATTATCACTAACAGACAGCACTGATTATCATTAACGGACTGCACTGATTATCGCTAACGGACCGCACTGATTATTGCTAACGGACCACACTGATTATCACTAACGGACCGCACTGATTATCACTAACGGACCGCACTGATTATCGCAAACGACTGCACTGATTGTCACTAACGGACTGCACTGATTATCGCTAACGGACCGCACTGATTATCGCTAACGGACCGCACTGATTATCACTAATGGACCGCACTGATTATCATTAACGGACTGCACTGATTCTCACTAACGGACCGCACTGATTATCGCTAATGGACCGCACTGATTATGGCTAACGGACCGCACTGATTATCGCTAATGGACCACACTGATTGTCACTAATGGACCGCACAGATTGCCACTAACGGACCGCACTGATTATCGCTAACGGACCGCACTGATTATCGCTAATGGACCGCACTGATTATCACTAACGGACCGCACTGTTTATCGCTAACGGACCGCACTGTTTATCACTAATGGACAGCAGGGATTGTCAGTAACGGACCGCACTGTTTATCACTAACGGACCGCATTGATTGTCACTAACGGACCGCACTGATTATCGCTAACGGACCGCACTGATTATCACTAACGGACTGCACTGATTATTGCTAACGGACCGCACTGATTATCACTAACGGACTGCACTGATTATCACTAACGGACCGCACTGATGATAGCTAACGGACCGCACTGATTATTGCTAACGGACCGCACTGATTATCACTAACGGACCGCACTGATTATTGCTAACGGACCGCACTGATTATCGCTAACGGACACACTGATTATCACTAACGGACCGCACTGATTATCACTAACGGACCGCACTGATTATCACTAACGGACCGCACTGATTATCACTAACGGACCGCACTGATTATCACTAACGGACCGCACTGATTATCACTAACGGACCGCACTGATTATCACTAACGGACCACACTGATTATCACTAACGGACCGCACTGATTATCGCTAACGGACCGCATTGATTGTCACTAACGGACCGCACTGATTATCACTAACGGACTGCACTGATTATCGC
Source organism: Hemiscyllium ocellatum (assembly GCF_020745735.1). Taxonomy (NCBI): domain Eukaryota; kingdom Metazoa; phylum Chordata; class Chondrichthyes; order Orectolobiformes; family Hemiscylliidae; genus Hemiscyllium; species Hemiscyllium ocellatum. Next base: position 63,149 of record NW_026867659.1, read on the forward strand.
TAACGGACGGCACTGTTTATCGCTAACGGACCACACTGATTACTGCTAACGGACCGCACTGAATATCACTAACGGACTGCACTGATTATCACTAACGGACCGCACTGATTATCACTAACGGACCGCACTGTTTATCGCTAACGGACCGCACTGATTATCACTAACGGACCGCACTGATTATCACTAACGGACCGCACTGATTATCACTAACGGACCGCACTGATTATTGCTAACGGACTGCACTGATTATCACTAACGGACCGCACTGATTATCACTAACGGACCGCACTGATTATCGCTAATGGACCGCACTGATTATCACTAACGGACCGCACTGATTATCACTAACGGACCGCACTGTTTATCGCTAACGGACCGCACAGATTATCGCTAACGGACCGCACTGATTATCACTAAAGGACCGCACTGATTATCGCTAACGGACCGCACTGATTATCACTAACGGACCGCACTGTTTATCGCTAACGGACCGCACAGTTTATCGCTAACGGACCGCACTGATTATCACTAACGGACCGCACTGATTATCGCTAACGGACCGCACTGATTATCACTAACGGACCGCACTGATTATCACTAACGGACCGCACTGATTGTCACTAACGGACCGCACTGATTATCACTAACGGACCGCACTGATTATCACTAACGGACCGCACTGATTGTCACTAACGGACCGCACTGATTATCGCTAACGGACCGCACTGATTATCACTAACGGACCGCACTGATTATCACTAACGGACCGCACTGATAATCACTAACGGACTGCACAGATTATCGCTAACGGACAGCACTGATTATCACTAACGGACCGCACTGATTATCTCTAACGGACCGCACTGATTATCACTAACGGACCGCACTGATTATCGCTAACGGACCGCACAGATTATCGCTAACGGACCGCACTGATTATCACTAACGGACCGCACTGATTATCACTAACGGACCGCACTGATTGTCACTAACGGACCGCACTGATTGTCACTAACGGACCGCACTGATTATCACTAACGGACCACACTGATTATCACTAACGGACCGCACTGATTATCGCTAACGGACTGCACAGATTATCGCTAACGGACTGCACTGATTATCACTAACGGACCGCACTGATTATCACTAACGGACCGCACTGATTATCGCTAACGGACCACACTGATTGTCACTAACGGACCGCACTGATTGTCACTAACGGACCGCACTGATTATCGCTAACGGACCGCACTGATTATCACTAACGGACCGCACTGATTATCACTAACGGACCGCACTGATTATCACTAACGGACCGCACTGATTATCGCTAACGGACCGCACTGATTATCACTAACGGACCGCACTGATTATCACTAACGGACCGCACTGATTATCACTAACGGACCGCACTGATTATCACTAACGGACTGCACTGATTATCGCTAACGGACCGCACTGATTATCGCTAACGGACCGCACTGATTATCACTAACGGACCGCACTGATTATCACTAACGGACTGCACTGATTATCACTAACGGACCGCACTGATTATCGCTAACGGACCGCACTGATTATCGCTAACGGACCGCACTGATTATCACTAACGGACCGCACTGATTATCACTAACGGACCGCACTGATTCTCACTAACGGACCGCACTGATTATCGCTAACGGACCGCACTGATTATCACTAACGGACCGCACTGATTATCACTAACGGACCGCACTGATTGTCACTAATGGACCGCACTGATTGCCACTAACAGACCGCACTGATTATCACTAACGGACCGCACTGATTATCACTAACGGACCGCACTGATTATCACTAACGGACCGCACTGATTATCACTAACGGACCGCACTGATTATCACTAATGGACCGCACTGATTGTCAGTAACGGACCGCACTGATATCACTAACGGACCGCACTGATTGTCACTAACGGACCGCACTGATTATCGCTAACGGACCGCACTGATTATCACTAACGGACCGCACTGATTATTGCTAACGGACCGCACTGATTATCACTAACGGACCGCACTGATTATCACTAACGGACTGCACTGATTATAGCTAACGGACCGCACTGATTATCACTAACGGACCACACTGATTATCACTAACGGACCGCACTGATTATCACTAACGGACTGCACTGATTATCGCTAACGGACCGCAATGATTGTCACTAACGGACCGCACTGATTATCGCTAACGGACCGCACTGATTATCGCTAACGGACCGCACTGATTCTCACTAACGGACCGCACTGATTATCACTAACGGACCGCACTGATTATCACTAACGGACTGCACTGATTATCACTAACGGACCGCACTGATTATCACTAATGGACCGCACTGATTATCACTAACGGACCGCACTGATTATCACTAACGGACCGCACTGATTCTCACTAACGGACCGCACTGATTATCGCGAACGGACCGCACTGATTATCACTAACGGACCGCACTGATTATCACTCACGGACCGCACTGATTATCACTAACGGACCGCACTGATTATCACTAACGGACCGCACTGATTATCACTAACGGACCGCACTGATTATCACTAACGGACCGCACTGATTATCACTAACGGACCGCACTGATTTCACTAACGGACTGCACTGATTATCACTAACGACCGCACTGATTATCGCTAACGGACCGCACTGATTATCACTAACGGACCGCACTGATTATCACTAACGGACCGCACTGATTATCGCTAACGGACCGCACTGATTATCACTAACGGACCGCACTGATTATCACTAACGGACCGCACTGATTATCACTAACGGACCGCACTGATTATCACTAACGGACCGCACTGATTGATTATCACTA